>NW_010391103.1:21200-37008 GCF_000710305.1 Buceros rhinoceros silvestris | reverse complement strand
CCCGTGAGATTTACTACAGAAGCAGATCCTCCTGAAGGACAGCGTCCATTCTCTGAGCAAGCAGTAACTGATATTCCATTCCCACCTCCATTAGACTTCAAGACTCTACAAGCTATTTAACTCGGAATTTCATATTCCTCATGTTTTAAGTTTCCACAGGAACTTGTGAACAAATCCCTATATCCTAAAGCACAATTAAATTATTGAGTAAAGGTTATGCTACAGCTGGCTCGCTATTGTTTCCTATGTGGCATCAATATTTAGGGTTTAAAATGAGATTTCAGTGGAAATTGTTGTCAGTTTGAATTCTTTCATGAAATCTTCAATTGCCTCCTTACACAAGGATGTTTTTTCATTGTAGCTGGATCTGTACTAGCCATTCCCATCTTGGGCAGAACAGTGTCATTAACTGTCACAGTGCTCTGGGGCTGCATAGATAGTCAGACTTGTCCAGTTTCTGCTCTTTTCCCACCACTACACAGGCAACCGTAGGATCTAGATTAATTCATGAGTTAAAATATTTAAATGCTGTTCTGTAAGCTAAATTTCTTCCAATTCTCCTGTCACAAGGATATTTCTCTAAACATTCATCACTTGCAAAAACCATTTAAAAAAGGAGGTATGATGAAGTTGTTACAGCTGTTATTTATGATCTGTTTAAACTCCTGCGATCATTTGGATTAAAATAATCCAAATTGTTCACTGTAAGAAAAATGTGAAGATCAGCTTCCTTTTAATGGCTCAAAAGCATGCACTATGAATAGTAACAGTAACAAAATTAGATTAAAATGCTTTAAGGGCTCCCATACAGAACTGTAATCTTCCAGCCTAAAATGGCAAATTCCAGTGTAAAGTGATTATAATCCTGAACAGAACCATGGTACAGTCTGACCCTTTTCTACTTGCAGGAAAAATAAAACCACAATCCAAACTGAGTCAGATGCTCTCGTAAGAACTACCCTGCATGGACAAGAATTTTGCAGTAAAACTCAGCTGAGAAAATAAAACAGCATGTGACGCTGGTCTGACGGTGTAAAATTTCTATTCAAAAAATCCTTGTCAATGACACTGCCAAAACAATTTAAAACTGCTTTTTAGGTTCTAATGCACATGGATTAAAATGCACAGTATATGAGAATTTAAGATATTAAACCTCCCCAACCGCTAACCAGTCTGCACCAGTTCCTTCCCCCTAGGTAAAGTGGCTAGACTGGGGCTTGCGCAGGAGCACACTGACCTGACCTGCAGTGGTTAGCAGAAGTCCAGCTTCACTTACAGACCAAACATCTGTACTGAACGACTGCTGCATGAGCATATTTTCTTTCAGAGGTAGCAAGTCTTGAGCCTCTTGCAGGTAGTTTGATAAACCAGCTCTGTGCTCTTTCAAGTTTTTTAATTGAAGTGCTTTATTAATATGAGGAAATGGAATGTTAAGACTTTTCTAAACAACTTCCCCAGGCATCTTCAATGTCTGACGGTTTTGTCTGAGAATTTTGGATTATTTTTCTTCTTTCAAGTAAGAATTAGCTAGCTAATCAATATTTTTGAGTAACTGCAAAAGCATAGCACTTGAAGATGCAAGAGCCCTCAAATGATTTGCTTACCTATAATCCTGCAATAGTTTTAGTACTGTAGAACCTTTTTTGGTCCTACAGAAGTATTTAACATCAGTAGATTTGACTTAAGTCTCTGCTTTTAGCAAGAAAAAAAAAAGGTTCTTTGCTAGGAACAGGTACAACTTTCCTTTCTCCCTATCCTTATATTTGGCCATATAGTGCCTTGGAAATGCAGGTCCACAGTCAGCATTTGCTCATTGGCCCATCAAGAACTAGCCCTACTCTTCTCCCGCACAGATGAGAGAATTTTTTTTTTTTTTTTTGACAGTTGAAGGTTTTGGAAACTCCTGTACCCACTTCAGTTGTTCTACAATTTAATGTGGCAGCTTCATACACCAGTATATCTGACATGTCTTTATTATGCCACTTGGTGTCCATCACTGCTTTTAGTAGGCTGCTGTAATGCTGCAACCACAAGGGCAGGAGTATACCACTTACAGAAGACACAAGAGCCCTCAAATGCTTTACTGCAAATTGTTCTCCAGAGATCTTTCAAAACATACTCAGGCAACAACTCTGATGCTCTTTAACTCCCTTTCTTATCCTAAGCTCATAACCATAAGTGCTGTTAAGACAAATTCTGAAAGTTCAACAACATTCACCAGGAGCATTAGAACAGCCCAATCCCTAGATGAGGGCCGAAGAGAAAGTGCAACATGATGGATGAGGGTTATGAATACTCACAGCATGTTATCAGTAGGAGTATCACAAGTCCCAGAGGAAATTTTTGCCTCTTCTACAGGACACGTACTTCCCTGCTGGAAGTAGTATCAGTGGGACAAAGAACCCAAAAGGTAACGTTATTTCCGTTTTTGTGTAATAAAGCCTACAGAGTTCTTATATAACCCTGTTTGCAGAAAGCTGAATTTCTTAACTAAAGGTACTTGGTCCTATCTTTTCCCATTTTTAGCAAACATAAATTTCTATGACAACTTCAACCATCAACAATAATAAAGTTTAAGTTACATATTCAACATCTAACAGAAAGCTGCCGTGGGAAAATTTGTACCATACAGCTCAGTGCAAGATTTTACAGGAAGGATAAGCATAAAAGAGAAACAAAAAAAGAATAAAAAGTCAATTTTACACCTTCACACTCAGCTTTCACTTGCTTAATCCCACATAATCCCAAGAACCAAGATGTTGTGTCCACCACATTGTTTTGCCATAGAGGAAAATGAACTTGTCTTATCCTCCTGAAATTTTTGGGTACCTGACTGGTGATAAAACCTGAATTTTAGGCCTTTTAAAATATACTTTAGGAGTCACCAATGGATTCTGGCTGGTCCTTTATCTAAAAATCACTTTAACTTTGGTTTCTGTAAGCATTAGGTCAGACTGCATACTCATTATCTGTTTTTTATCTCCAGCTAAGAGGAACAGGGAGAGCACACGGGGTGTGCTGCAGCTTCACTTCTGTTCTCCTGGTGCTAGGATTACTGAATCATTTTGGTTGGAAAAGAATTTTTAACAGTTGGACGTGATGATCTTAACCCAGCACTGTCAGGTCACCACTAAATCATGTCCCTCAGCATCACCTCTACATGTCTTTTAAAGATCTCCAGGGATGAAGACTCCACCACTTCCCTGGGCAGCCTGTTCCAGTGCTTTACAATCCTTTCAGTGAACATGCTCTTCCTAATGTTCCATCTAAACTTCACCTGGCACAACTTCCAGGCCATTTCCTCTCTCAGGTAACAAGTGACGAGAACAAACTGACCCACACCTCACTACAATCTCGTTTCAGGTAGTTGTAGGTCTCCCCTCAGCCTCTTCTGCTTCAGGCTAAACCCCAGTTCCCTCAGCCACTCCTTGTAAGACTTGTACTCTAGATCCTTCCCCAGCTTCGTTGCCCTTCTCTGAACATGTTCCAGCACCTCAATGCCCTTCTTGTAGGGAGGGACCCAAAACTGGACACAGTATTTGAGGTGTGGCCTAATCACTGGGACAAGTACAAGGGGGCTACTCACTTCCTCCCCCTCCTGCTGGCCACACTAGCCAGGATGCCATTGGTTTTCTTGGCCACCTGGGCACACTGCTGGCTCATGTTCAGCTGGCTGTCAACCAACACCCCTAGGTCCCTTTCTGCCAGGCAGCTTTCCAGCCACTCTTCCCCAAGGCTGTGGTGTTGCAGGGGGTTGTTGCGACCCACATGCAGGACCTAGCTCTTGGCCATACCGAACCTCATACCACTGCCCTTGGGCCATCGGTCCAGCTTGTCCAGATCCCTCTAGAGAGCCCCCTGACCTTCAAGCAGATCAACACATCCACCTACCTTGGTGTCATCTGAAAACTGACTGAGGGTGCACTCAATCCCCTTGTCCAGATCATTGATAAAGGTATTAAAGACTTCAGACATGTACTCCTAGATATTAAAGATACAGGATGCAGTACTGGCCACCAGTCAAAGCCTTTATTTTAGCGTTTCGGTCTTGACATAAACACCACATTCCTCACATTTTACAACTAGGAATGGCATACCGTTAAGGTATATCGAGGTATATCGGTCCCTCGAACTTTAACACTTGGTTATCAACATAGGCCACTTCTTTTAACCCTTTGTTCTGTGTTTTCCTATGATTCTTACCATGCATATTTCTGTTCATAATGTGTTTGTATTGCTATTTTTCTGTTACACAACTCTACAATTCTACAGCATTTTCAAATGAACACAGAGTTCACGCCTAGATGAATTTAAAGGATTAAGTCTAAGATACCTCCAAGCTTTTCTGTGGTGTAGTTTTGCTACAGGAAGGAGACAGAAAAAACATGTTTTTTTCTCCTTTTCCCTCTGCATCTAAATCCCTGACAGCATATATACACTAGTTCAATCTGAAACCTATATCTGGGATGTCACAGCTGACCAGGTGCAGTTTTGAAGCTTGTTATTCAGTAATAAGCTAGTACTAGATCAGAAGAAGAACCTATTTCAAAACAGAAGACTTTTGTCGGGTAAAAAAAAATTGGAAAAAACCAACTCACACAGGTATAACATGAAAGAATGCATCACCTACGTCAAACATCTCTTGATTTATATAACACATGTTAATGCTAAAGCTCAAGCATTAAGATTATTTTCATTTGCCAATGACGAAATATACTGTCCATTAAATAGTTCTTTTTTTTTGTTGTTGTTGTGTAATAGGGTGCATGCAGGCACATACATAAAACTGTGGAGCACAGAGAAATTAAAGACTTCTTTGACTTTTTTGAATGTTAGAAAGTGATGGTGGACAATTATTTAAAAAAAACCCAGCTTCTTAATTCAGAATTTGTATAACATTCTGAAAAAACTTAAGAATTTATACTAGCTAAAGATAAGTGCTTAAACAGTCTTGTCTGTAATGACATTGTCAAAGCTGCTTTACGTTATCTGTGCTTTGTTGTCCAACCCGATTTTTCAGTCGCCATCTTTCAAGAGTTTTTGAGGTGGCATATTTCACGCTCACACCTCAGTTCTCATCATCTGTGGAGCAAGAAAGACTCTCACAGCTTAGATTTAAAAAACAAAAGAAGTCCTTTCAATATCTACACAATAGGCCTCCACCTAGCAAAGCCAAGTTTAACGGTCTAAAGTTTGGATCAAGGTACTTAATGAGCTGTTATTCCAGTTCAGTACTCTGATCGTTAAAACCTGAAGAAGCATAGAATACTTACAAATTTCAACTACTGTAGCTACTAGAACTAAACACTTTCACCTTCAGAAAAAACCTGCCTGTGTTGCCTATTAAAACAATTGATCGCTAAAAAAAAAACAAACACATTTTAAAATGGGGCTTTAACCATATTGTGTAAGAGGTGACTGCTTGTTTGAGTAACTGATTGGGGATGAAGGCATTAGGTGATGCCTTTGCTGGCACCTTCTAGAGAGGTGTATGTCCTCTCCAAAAATTACTATTTTTAAAACTGTAGGCAAAATCTCATTTGTTTTTGGTTTATTCTTTGACCATACACCTCACCTCCTGAAGTACTAGGAGAATTCCCTATGACTAGGTGGGGAGATCTGGTGAACAACAGGCCTAAAGAGGCTGGAGTAGAGCCCACCCGCCCAAGGCAGTTGGCAGTCAAGGGAGACGTGCAGAGACATGATTTCCCATCTCCTGCTTTAAATAAAACAAATGCACATCCAAGCCACACTTTGCTTTTGTGGTCCAATCTCTGGGTCCAGACAAAGCTGCTAATTGTCCATTTGGCAGCAGAATCAGGTCTGGGATGGGAAGGTAGCGCTGGAAATAATTCCTGCATTCAGATAGGAGGAAAATCAAGTTCCCAAACCCATCAGCAAATGAGCAGAGTGAGAATCAAAACTCCATTAGAATCAGTTAGTCTTACTGATTTAACTGGAAACTAGAAAAAGCATTAGGTATCTGACTCGGTAACAACGCTTTGTACCATGCTTCAATCAAACCATAGCTTGTTCTATATGAACACCATGGTACACTTTCTCATAGGAACCACTGTTCTGCTGTCATTTCGGTTCTCACTGTATTTACATCCAATAATGGCGACCTTATGTCAAATGGGAGTATAAATTTACTAGAGAAAATAACCCATATTTATGATCTTACCATGTTTTGTTCTTCTGCTGCAAAATGAAGTTACATGAGCAGTTACATGTTCAAGAATTTTTCCTCAATATAAAAAGCCCTATTGCTGCACTTTTAAGCTGATGGCAACTGCTGCTACAAAGACACTGCCAGGCAGCACTGGCAACCAGGCAAATGCACACCTTCTGCCAAAACAAATCCTAGGCAAATCCATGACAAACTGACAACTGTTGCTTGCTACATTTTATTTCCCTGTTGTTTTGTCATGAGTACATCTGTTTTGTAAAATTGTCTGTTGATCGGTATCTAAAATGGTATAGTTGCCAGAGGTTAAAAGAGTTACTATCTTCAAAAAGTCTTTTTTTCCCCCCCAGGACAACAAAATTGTTTCCACTATTACAAAGATCTAAAGAACAAACTCACAATACATACATGTACTATATAAGATCCTTACAAAAATCTCTTACTATTGAATTTTAAAGCACAGCCAGATTGGATTGAAGTTATAACTTCTGCTAATTTATAGGCAGTCTTATTGTATAGGAAAGTTCCAGTTTCTAGGATGGCACTGTTGGTATCTCGTTTTATGTAAGATCAAAGTTACAATGTCTAGCCGCCACATTTGTGGAAAGAAGCCTAAGTATATTAACCATAGAGGTCTGAAACAAAAAACAACCTCTGAATGAGTTCCAGTGTTTTTCCCATGTCTTATTTTCATGTGCTTGTACACGTTACTCTCACTGACATTTAGTCTTCACGTTTTCCAGATGGAACTAGCCAGTTGAACTAGCAGCCTTGTAGACAGTAGGAAGCTAAAGTGAATTTAAACAGGATGATGATTTTCTTCCAAGTTTTAAAGAAGCACTTATTTAAACTGGTCTGGGTTTTGTGGTTTTATTTTTGGGTTGTTTTTTTTTTTTTCCCCTCTCCCCAGACAGTCTTTTAGCTTTTGCAACCCAGTCTCTCCACTAGGAACAGACCTGAGCTTCTGGCCACGTTTGCCTTGTGCATTCAATAAAAAGCTGGATACAGCAAGGTTAAATCAGATTCTCAAAACAACGGAAGTAGATACTAATGCTTACTATTTCTTAGTTTTAGAGAAAAGGATGTCTGGAAGAGGTAAAATGTCTCATCCCCCCTCACAAGCATCATGTGAAATTACTCACATTTCTTCAAATCACACTTTAGGAATACAGATGGGAGAGGCAGTTGGGTTTTTTACTAGAGGTGGGAGGAAGAAGTGAAGGGCAGAAGAAAGAAGGTAGTGAATGGTCTGTAACTTGCCTGTTTCTATATCAGCAGCCGAACAGTTCTGCTAGGCAGCTGCTAGTGCACAAGTAGGACAGAATAGGCATGACCTTTTAAATGTATTTTCTCACTGCACTGTAGAGATCCTATGCTATGAACAGCACTGTTACCTACATGTTCTGTAGTATATTTCATACAACCTCCAAAAACTAAAAAAAACCAACCAAAAAACCCACCCCAAAACTAATCCATCTGAATGATTCAAACTGGAAAACTGGATAGGGACGTTCTGTTGAGGTAGGAGACATGGAGAGTAGAGCCTGCTCTCAGAGGAGAGGCTTGCCTTTAGATCAGCTCCCCAGGGAACCAACACTCACCTGGTTGTTACACCTGCCTCTCAGCTGCAGGAGTAGGATTTAAGAATTAAAGTTCCAAGGCATTACAAAGCACTTCATTTTTGTGGGTTTTGCTGTTTGTTTTTCCCTCTAAACAAGGCATAGGCATTTTTCATTTGGGTGATACTTACAGCTGTTACTGCTGTATGTGGGCTGCAAAACGTTAAGGGATAAATTCCTAACTCAACAAAAAAATCTCAAAGTGAAAATACAGACATAACATAGGCCTTAAACCTTTTGTACAAACATGTGAAATATGCCAAGGGGGAACAGAGGACAGTAACTTTATTATCAGGAAATTAATTTTGAAGTTTTTTACTAACAATCTGGTACTATTAACATTAGGACTAACTTGACCTTTCTCGTTCACTTCAACAGATGTTTTCACACAACATTTTGAAACTGAGGCATACTTCTCCACATTCCCTCCTGCCCAGCACAGACAGTAGTGAATAACTAATACATGAGGACATACCCTTGATTAATTTTGCACAGGAAGTCTTGAAGAATGCAAGCACAGCTTTCTCTTTCCTTAGACTCAAACACATTTATACTTTCTAAGCTTCTCAAAATGCTTCTCAAGTCCAAAACCACTTGCTCCTTACTGAGTTCACTTCTGCTGGGGAATCAGTCTTGCAGTATCTCCTCCCTTGTCTCTTAGCCACCACCCAGTGAATGTATTCTACCCAATCCAGTACTGTTAAAGGAAATTAACCTCACGTTCCTTCTAGAGAAGCCACTGGATAAGACTGTACACACCTGCTATTTCCTTTCACCTTTTCTTGATTATGGTAAATCTAGACTAGAACATTCTTCCTTCAAATTATCAGAACTAAGTCAAACACAGGAGTTGAACGCAGAGTTTTCAGGACTGGTAATTACTGAATGACTGGATGAACTTTGCCCCAATTGTTTCTCTGCTTAGAGAATCCTATGCTTAGAGAATTCCTTCTACCACATCGTCACAACAAGGCTTTATTTTATTCCCCATTTGCCTCTCTGTCTCTTGTATTTATGCATGGAAAAAGAACAAGAAAGTAGACACCACTTTAAAGATAGGCATCTGGTTTCAAATTTTAGCAAGAGTTGAAATGCAGACTTCAGAAGGTGCTAAATTCTTGAAAATCCATAAGGATTTTAGGAGTACGGCTCATTGCATTTTATGGAGCCTATATAACAGCTCAAACAGTGCCAAAAAGGGAAGTTCCTGCTGCCTCCTCCCACATGCTTCTGCAGCCCTGCCTTCTGCCTGCTCCTCAGGAGCTGCTGAAACTTGCAAAGAGAGAGGAGGAACAGGATACTTTTCTGCTATTATAAGGAGTTAAAAAAGCTTACGGGAAACTGTCTCCTTTTAAGCATGATCAGGTTGGTTAGCAACGCAGTTTGACATCCCTCATGCACTCCCACACAGCTGATAGTATAGATGTACTCTGCCCACCTAGTTTGCATATTACTTCCACGACACACGCATCATATTTTTGATTTCAAATTTATTCAACTGTCCAAAAAGTCCTGACAGGTTCCTCTCAGCTCCATGAAAGATGGATCTTAAGAGATGCCTAAGAAAAACCCTAAAACCTTTTATTAAAATCCCCTTATGTCTAAAGGTATTTTACAATTTGTTAACACTTGAGCATTACAAAAAAAAGTGAGTACAAAACAGGACAGAAAAAACAAAGCTATACATATTTGCTTTTACTGGGATCACTAGAGGAACGGACAAGGTATAAACAAAGAGTTAAAGTGATAAAAATGTTAAGACAGTGCATACTAGACTAAAAAACTTACAAATGTGGGTAGGAGGGAAGGTTGAGGTAGTAGGGCTTAGCAGTTTCAGTCTCCCCTCCCACGTGTGTTGGCACTTGGGGGTGAAGAAAATCTAGCTTACTTTCCCGCTGCTACTGCACAGCTACCTCAAGACAGCCATTTGCTTCACAGTGCATGCTTAAGAAGAGACAAGATTAACTATCCCATCTCCTGGGAAAGATTTTCTTCCTACAGATTTAGTGATATATAATTTTTTTTTTTTTAAACTGACAGTCTTAATTCAGGAATAACTAATTTGTGCAACAGAAGTTAAAGGGCCTCTACAACACTGTTACATATGTTTAACAATCTCTTAAAAATGGAACCAGGTCACTTGGCATTCATTTCCCTGTCTGCAATTCAATACAACTGTCTTCCAACCACCCTCTTCAAAAACCACTGCTCTTATAGATAAGGTGCTCCCTGGTGCAGGTGCGGAAGTCTGAGAGAGGGAGGTTCCTCCCTGTGTGCTGCTTTATAACCTTAACACATAACAGTGCATCTGACTCCCTTAACCAATTAAATGCAGGGTCATCGTATTGCAGGGAATAATTGCTATTCATCTATTAACCAAAACAAGGAAGTTTCAGCTCAAACCAAGAAGTTTAGCTCAAACCGGGACACCCCTAAAACTTTTTTTAACTTGCGTGGAAACCTATACATAAGTGATTATAAATGATGTTACTGGAGTTGAGTAAACTACAGACGTTAGAAGCGTAGCTAAGGTTCTTTTAAACACTTCGAAGCCCGAAAGCAATTTGTAATAGCAGAAACATGATCAGCTATCTGACAACTTAACACAGCAGCCCTCTGTGAGGCAAAGCTGTTGTACAACCATAAATTAACTGCTTTAGAGGAGCAAGTAGGCATGAAGGGGAAAGGGATGAGCCTATTATAACCCCAAAATACACCTTAAATATCATCAAATAAGACTGCAGATTAAAAGTCTGCTGATGCAGACAGTAATTTTTTCAGGACCAAATGGAACAGTTTCACATCTCAATAATATTCTGTAACACCGTCCTGTCAATGACAAGAACGAATGATGTCTACGTCAGTGAAGCTTGACGAACTCATAGAAGTAACTGATGCCTTTGATCATGTTGGTGGGCCAGGAAAAACTCCCTTCACTTACAGGTAGTTATGGAAGATACGAAGTCAAATTTTCCTTTTAAAATGTTTAGATGATGCAAGGTGACTAAAGAAAAAGCACTGTGTCTCCATTTCAATTTGTAGGCCCATCAGTACAACTTTTGACACAGAATGCTTGTTCACAGAAACAGACCCTAAACAGCAAAACTACAGGGCAAAACAAAGATTCCGGAATATGACAGGATTATAGTGCCTCAGTGTGTAGGCAACATAGTTATTATTTTACTTGAAATGCTAACAAGAAATTTAGAAAAAAGGGAGAAGTTATCACACAAAGGAAAATGAAGCATATTTTCATCCTCTCTCAAGCATAGCAACTAGTGACGGACTGCAGAGAATACATGGAAGTCTCTTTATATCTGAGACTGCATATGGAAATATTAGTGAGGTTTAAGAGGCTTTATACTGACAAGTATGTCCTTAACTTCCAGCAATATCAATTACTAGTTTTTCAAGTCAGCTTTTCCTATAAACTCAATCTATTTGAGCAACTTTAATGATACTTCTTACAGAGCACATAAGAGGGCAACAGAATGTCACTGTCCAGAAACTTCAAGCCTGCCATGAAGTTTACATGCCTTGCATTCGTTATGTTCATGCTGTCATATGAAGACCTCTTTTGTTTATTAAAATATTCACATAAATAATAAAAAAACCTTTCACATAAATAACAAGAATTTTGTCTGAATAGAAGGCCTTTACCTACACATTAACATTACGGAGTAGGTAAGTAATCATGAATTACTTTCCTTTAATACTTTGATGGTTAATGCCTTAAAAATCAGGTTACTAACTCTGCTCAGATCCTGTTCAAGTAAAAGCAAAGCAGTTTTACTGGTTTTGTTAGATACTGAAAAGCAATTACATAGTGTCCACCCTGACCACCCATGGCAATTCCTTTATTTCTCTTCAGCCTTACATTTTTTCATCAAGGCTCAAACAGAGCAAGTGGCAGCTTTAGACTTTGATAAAAGGTCACTTCTCACACTTTTGTATTTTATTGATATGCGCAGCTAAAAGCTGTAGGAAAAAAAATTAAAACTGCAACTCATTCTTGCACATCTCACACAAACTGAATGATGCTATCACTCCTTGCCAGACCAGATTTTAGTTACATTTTCAAAAATGAGAATGAAATGAAACTAACAGCAGCAGAAAGATTGTATATATACACACATAAATGTATTTACCAAAGGAAGCCAGCAGTCCATATAAGCAAGCACTTCCACTGCTGGATGATACAGCACTTGAAGTAAAGGTTGTGAAACTCCTGTGTTTGAAAAATTTTGAAGCTATCCACCTGGCTCCTGATTACGTTACTTAAATCAAGGAAACAACCCTTAATTTTAGCTGAGGTGGTATGTTGAGGACAAGGGCCAGATTTACCTCTTACAATACACTCCTCAGCAGAGCTTTCCCTCCCTCTGTCCTTTTCCAAGGGAAAGGTTCACCATTTCGATTATCCAGGTGGACAACTGAAAGCACCAAGAGTAGATGGCAAAGCAAAGACTAAACACAAGTCTAATCAGCTGCCTCCCTCACAGTGATGGACCTTTTGTACAGTGTCTAACATAACATTGATTGAGGAGTCACAGCTTAAACTGATGAAAGGAACATTAAGCTCTACCAGAGCAGAACCCCCCGCGTGAATTCATGACTAACTACATATTGCAACATTTCTCAATTCATATTTTTAGACTATTTTAATAACAAAAACATAACCAAACTGCAAAGAATTAGCTAAGCAAAGCCTCTGAGGCAAGCAAAAGAAAAACATTAAAAACAAAGTTAGTGCTATATTTGGATTGGTTTCAAATTCACTACAGCAAGATCATTAGAATTCAGTTAAGTTTCCACTGTGTTAAGAAGTTTAAGAAATAATACAGAAAATATACATTAATTTTGAACTGGAGTAGCAGTAACTTGTCATTCATGAAGCAGTTATCTATCACCTTGATTGTTTAAAATTCACTGCTCTTCTTGCATTGCAGACAAGTCTACAGCATGTCACAATGATTTGTGATCAAAAATTTATGAGTGTTAACTTATAGCCTCTAAATACTCAAATTTGCTGCATGAAGAACCACTTGGTTGTTTTGAATATGGCTTTTACATCTTCCATGGAAAAAAGCAAAAATCACTTTGTACCCAGTCCTTAGTTTAACTTGTGAGTTGAGACTTCACAGCTCCTTCAGTCATCCTTTCTCCAGCCTGAGAAGTCTTGACTCTTAGTCAAGTCTTTACATGAAAGCTGTTCATAGAATCAGAATTGTTTTGGTTGGAAAAGAACTTTAATATCAAGTCCAATTGTTAACCCAGCACTGCCAACTCACCACTAAATCACATCCCTGAGCATCACATCCACATGCGTTTTAGATACCTTCAGGAAGGTATTTACAATGCTTTTAATGAAGAATTTTTTCCTATACCCAAACTAAACCTCCCCTAACACAACTGAAGGCCATTTCTCTCAACCTATTTCTTGAGAGAAAGACACCCACCTCACTACAACCTCTTTCAGGTAGTTGTAGAGAGCAATAGTCTCCCCTCAGCCTCCTTTTTCTCCAGGCTAAACAACCCCAGTTCCATCAGCTGGTCCTCATAGGATTTGTTCTCTAGAGCCTTCACCAGCTTTGTTGCCCTTCTCTGGACACAATCCAGCACCTCAGTGCCATCCTGTAGTGAGGGGCCCAAAGGTGCTCCCCCAGAGGTGTAGTGAGGATTTCGTATCTTTGATCATCCTTGTTGCCCTCGCCTCAAGCTTTACTATACCTCTTAGGTCGAGGGGACCACACATAGCATTCAAAACGTGGATGCAAGCTGGATTTACACACTAACATGGTAACCTTTTAAGGTTTACTCTTTATTCCCCTTCTAGTGACTAAAAAAAAAAACTTGGGTTTTTGACTCCTGTTGAACACTGACATAATACTAAGACCTCACTCCTGAATAGCTATGGCCAGTTTAGCATTCATCGGTCTATATGCAAAGCTTGGGCTGTCCTTCTCCATGTACTGCTTTCATGTAGCTACCCAGACAAATGGCAACACCTCAAATTGAGTCACCCAAGTTCTTCTGTAGCACTCTGCAGTTGTGTCTCACCCTTACTATCCCAAATAATTTAATCAGCAACTTTCTTCCCCACTGGTCACTAAGGTTCTTGGTAATTTAGGAAAATGTTAAGATTCCTACAATAATTTCCTCTGCCTAGAAAACCCTCTGCTTTTTTTTGTTTGTTTTTGTTTTTTTGTTTTGAAGGCAATTGTCTTCCTTCCAGGCGTCTCCTTCACACTATCAAGCTTTCTTCCGACCTTTTGCAATTCTCTTGCTAGGTGGCGCACAGTGGTGCTCTATTACAGATATTATCTCCATATCCTCTTGTCTTCATCTCCTCCACTCTGTGTCACCTTAAGAGATTTAGAGCTGTTTGGTTACTTTCTTTTTAAGAAGCTTTTTTTCCTGTCCGTTTTTACAGCATCTCTTTAAATGAGATAGACTTTGATACACTTTATTTCATGATGCGCAAATTAGAAAGTCTTAAATCTTCCTTTAAAGAATACAAACTAGTCTACTTTCACCTACCATTTCTTTGAGCCATGACATGTGGTAAGTGTGTCATAAGCACAGCTCGTCCACACCACAGTATTTGTGTTACATTTCCATTGACTCTTAAATTAGGTCTCAATCCCCTAGAAAAAAAAAGAGGGGAGAAAAAAAAAATCCAAAGACACAGTGGCATGGATTTGATAAAGTTAGATTTATGGCTCTCCTAAATCTCTGCCAGATTGGTTTATTTGGAGGGGTTTTTTCATATATGAAGTGGTAGCTGAACTTTGTTCACCAACTCCTCTCACTGCAAGATCTCAGCAGTTCAATTTCCATGTAATTATTTTATACATTAATTAAAAAAACCCCAAGCAAAAAAGATCAAAACCCCACAACATTATCATCCAGACTGTGGAGAAGTTCAATGAAAGTCAATAAACACAAACCACGTGACATACCCTTGTAGATAAGGTCCATGTGGATTACTAACAAACTGCACAAAACCACTCAGGAAGAAGAACACTACTTTGTTTACAAACACTGACTATTCCTTGAAACAAGTGCATGGCATTAGTTTGTTATTTGTGAACCCCTCTGAACAGAGAGATGGTGCCTTTACATCAATTATACATGGTGCATATGTTAAATCATGGTTAGGTTTAAAAGGCCTCAAAAGGTTTTATACAGAAACAAGACTCATCTGGGAAAAACCATTTTCGGAAAAGATGACAGGATTAAACAGTGCATTTGTGCTCAAAAATATGTTTAGTTACAAGCATTAGCATTATCAACACTACCACATCTGTTTTGAAAAGATTTGCAGATAGGCTCAATACATGTCTGCTTCCACATACTGATAAATTTACAGTTGTGAGATAAGATACAGAAGCACTAGCACCAATTTTTGTTTCAATTATATGACGACTCAAATCTGGAGCATACAGGAGTTTAGGGAGGAGGGAATGGAATTTGTAGGGGAATGGAAAGGATTCCTCTGGAAGAGGATACAGGTGAGTCAGCAGTTCATAAACACATATGGTGTTGCAGTAACTGAAAATTTGACCTGCTCCTCGTAATCCTATAGGTTACTCTGGAGCAAGCTACCGATTTTGCTCTCTGTTGAAGATGCAGCTTTGGAGGAAGCCAGGCAGGCTCCCCAGTAGAAGAGAGCAAGAGGAGAGCCTAGAGAGGGACAAATGTATTGGGAAATTATCCTTGTATATGAAGTTCCATGCACAGAAAGGGGTTGGGACACACAGCCGAGCTCTTGCTTTCTGCCGTTTAGAGAAGTTCCTTCACAATCAGAAAAGCTTTAAAATATAGAGTTACAGATTTCTGAGTATACCAGTCAAAAGCAGATAAAAAGAACTGTTCTCTTCAACCTTCTGAAAAATACCTCCATCATCTTTTTTTGATAACTGGTATAAATTAGCCCTAATGTAAAGAAAAAAACCCAGACCACTACCCCAACCTCAAAAAAAAAAAAAAGCCATAAAAC
>NW_010391103.1:8610-21145 GCF_000710305.1 Buceros rhinoceros silvestris | reverse complement strand
CAACCTCAAAAAAAAAAAAAAAGCCATAAAACCCCCAGAGGCTGCAACACAGCAGGGAGCTACCAGAACTAGTGCTAAGCCAACAGCTTGCACTAGAAGCAGTCAGTGCACAACTCAGGCTGAGGTGAACTGCTAATTACCAGCTGATAATCAAGTCCTGTTGTCAAACCACTTGTGTGCAACACTCTACAGCTCCTGACACCCCCATCCCCTCTTTGCCAGTATGAGAATCTTGTTTTCCCTCCAACATACGTTTATCTTCTAATGCCATTCCTACTGTTGACCAGAGTGCCACAGACCCTAGAAAAGCAGCGCTGACTGCTCGTCACTTTGGAACCATGCATTCATCAGTCAAGCCTCAAGCACAGACTCAGTCTCAACATTGTACAATAGCAGACAACTTAAAAAAAAAGTGAGGCAAGGTCTTGGTTAAAATAGGTAAGTCCATGAGGGAACAGACTTAAGACCACTTTCAGCAGACATTTGCCGTATTTAAGTCTGCAGATCAGATTTATACAGATTGTGAGCTGAAGCATATCCTAATGGAATTAGTAACTGCCTGTCTTCAACCTGATCCTTTCATATGCATTCTTTCAAATACTCAATTTTGCAGTTGAAGCCCCCATACACCTCAAATTTTTCCTAATACCACTTCAATTCAAAGCTGTTAATCTGTTATCTGTTGATATATCACATAAATCAGTAATTTAGGTAAGCAATATGAAGCTGTTTCATGATTAAAACTGATTATATGCAAGTTACTTAACGTTTTTGGTTTGGTCAGACACAGGCTCTGAGTAACTGGATGCGAGCAACAGACATTAAATGTCACAGCCCTAGCTGGTACTGCTATGTACTAGCTGGGATGATTCATACAATGCAAAAAGCTTTACAGCTATACTGGGGAAAAGAATATAGCTCAATATTTCATTTTTCAGTGCAGTCCTTCTAAAAAGTTCTTTTTTGAGAACTTGTATAACTTCGCCCTAATGTAAAGAAAAAACCCCTACCCCCATCTCAAAAAAAAAAAAAAGTCATAAAAGCCCCAGAGGCTGCAACACAGCAGGGAGCTACCAGAACTAGTGCTAAGCCAACAGCTTGCACTGGAAGCAGTCAGTGCACAACAACTCAAGCTCTTATTTAAGACACCTTGTAAAGCAAATACCACTTTTGACTGCATGTTCCACACACATCATAGCAAGAAGAAATGTATTTTCACAAAGTCTTTTGGGGTCATAGTAGCAATTTCAACTTATCAAGCAGAAGCCTGACACGCATAATAGAGTTAACAGTGAAGGACCTGTTAAGAGTTACTTGACAGACAGTTTTAAAAGGGTCAGTTCCAATTTGACAGGTAGGCGAAACTCTTCTTAAAAATTAATACAGCAAGTACGCACAGGAACAACTGCTCTTTCACTGTCTCAGGTGTTAGTTCATGTATATCATGTACACCCATACTAGCATCGAGTAACTACCATCTTATTTATACAAGGCCTTTACATAAAAACCATAAAGTTGCATTCAAATTGTAAAACAAAACTTGTGATAAAGAACAGTTAAACTCTACAAGAACTAAGATGTGAACAGAGCCAAGCAGTCTTAATTTTGTCAAGTTTCCCACCCACAGGCTGCAGACTGTGCAACACTTCTATACAAAAGAAATATGACTATCTACAATTTACGCCACTACAGTAAATTTGCATTAGTTATAGAATCAGTTCTCATCAGTTTCTAGAATTATGGTGCTTTGAGTGAGAGTAATGCATTTCAAAGCAGTTTACCTTGCAGTTCCGGAGTATGAGGCAGAACCTTGTTTTATCCACTAGGTGCAATGGAGGCTCAGAAATACTACAAATGTTTGATTTATTCCTTTAGCCTTCCCCTAAAACCCCAGTGTTTAAAATAAGATTTTAGTATTTGGCATATTTAACAGCCAACTGACATTCACACTTCACTTCCAAGCATTCAATTATTTTTTTAGACTAGAAGTAAAACATTGCTCTAAAGCACACTGAAATAAGTCTATCTATAATGATCACCACACATGACAAATAAAAAAACACTTTGCCCTTTTTTTTTTTAGTGAGGAACAGAA
Source organism: Buceros rhinoceros silvestris (assembly GCF_000710305.1). Lineage (NCBI taxonomy): Eukaryota > Metazoa > Chordata > Aves > Bucerotiformes > Bucerotidae > Buceros > Buceros rhinoceros. Next base: position 19,050 of record NW_010391103.1, on the reverse strand, counting down.
CATAGCTCCATAGTTGTACCTTCCATAGCTTTAACCTTAGTTTAAATTCCCTTATGTCTTTGATTGCCTGAAGATGATTTAATTTTTCTAGCTCCTCTGCACAACGCACACTTCCACTTCTGTAAGAGTCAAGGTACTACTCTGCACACAATAGCTTCCCCTCACTATACAGTCTTGGTTCATCTCTTCAGCACAGAAATAATGCATAGCAAAGACACAAGATATAACGTGGTAAGTATTGCTAGTGTCATCAGAAACATCGTGAAGCTGAACAGGAACTTAGAAACATCGCTACACAGACTCCTGTCTGTTCACTTCCAACAATTTGAAAGCTAACTGAAACCCACTGCAAGGATGAAAAGTAAGGCTGGAGAGAGAAATGCAGCAATGAACCAGACCCATAATTTTTCCATAAAAAGTTATTACTTAAAATTCACAGACCTCCATAACAGCACAGCATATATAATAGCACACTAAAACATTGCAAATTTTATCATGGAATTTAACAATACTGAAGGCGTGACAAGGGCAGTTTCAAGACACTAAAACCTATGACATCACCACAGTTATGTTATTGTGTTGTAAAATGGTTTATTAATAATTGGGAATGAAAAACACCAAAGCAAGAACTAAGAATCTAAGGAGTTTCTCAAATCATTCAGATGGGTGACTTCTGTTTCTCTTACAGATACAGCCTTACTTCAAGGCTTCTCATCACAAGAACTTTGGTATAGCTGTTCATTTTTGCATTTATGCTGTTACGGTTTTGCCAATAGTTATATAAGATGTTTTCCACAGCAAAGTATTACCTCACCTTTTTGCTCCTGAATTCAATTAGATTGACTCAACCTGACAAACCTGCAATGCAAAAGAAAATATCTTAATGTACTTCTACATACAGAGCTGATTTTACCCAACACAGCCACCTATTCCACAGGATCATACCAGCACTCACTCATATGCTACAGTAACCTACTCTCCCCTTCTCCCAAACTAGTTGTGCTATCAAAGTAAAAAGCATTTGTAACTATTTTAACAGGGATGCACTTGCAGAGCTAGACTTGTCTTTGACATTAGCCTAGCAATTCTTACATATTTATTCTTTGGGATCTGATGTTTGATAAGTTCCCTATTTCTTCCAAATTCATTATCATGGCTTGGCTTCATGAATGAAGATCTGGGAAGGGCTTTTCCCACGCTCACTGCAAGCGATGAGTGCACCCTTCGGGCCTGCGTGGTGGATTTTTTAGGTGAGGCACCAGCGTGCGCGGAACTGGCTCCATCCTTTACACCTGAGGTTCATCTGCCAGGGCCTGGTGAGCTTGGACGGTGACAGCGAAGTCCTCAGGTCGTAGGTTTGGTTAGAGTATCCTTCTCTGAGATGATGGATGCCTTACAAGGCTAAACGAGCTCCATCTGCCCGGGTTTGGAGTCAGAGTTGTCCTTCTCCTAGGATGGCTGCCCGAAGGCTAGTGAGCCCATCCTGCCTGTGGATATCTTCCAAATTAACTTAAAAGAATAAACACATCCTACCACCTTGCTTTAGTATGTTCATCCCTACATCAATGTATCCTGAAGTATGAGAAATTGCCCTATCATGCCATTCCTTCGCATCCATTTCAGGTGTAGTAAAATGGATGAGCAGGCAACTGATCCAGCAGGCTTGTGTCCAAACTGCAAGTCTGAACTCCTGTCAAAGGCCCCATCCACCTTGCTGCGTATTGTTATATTAGATTTTAATTTTTTAACCAGTTAATTATGTCAACAATAGAACAGATTTACAGAACTAATGCAGCAGTGATTCTTGGTGGGATTTGAAACTGCCAACAAAACCATTTTAAAGCTTTTACAACAGGCAGTTTTTATAATACAGCCCTAGAAAATGTGATATAGTGCACTGCATCCTCTCACGTAATGCTGGTGTTTCCGTCTTCATTGTGCTTAATATGTGGGAGAGATCCATGTCATGAGGATGCCTTTGAGTATTAAAACAGATTAAAATGAAATACTAATAATTAGAAAAAACATACATTTTAACATACAGAAACATACAGACCAAGAGTCAGTGGCTGCAGTTAAATTTAATCAGAATCCACACTCCATTAGTGGCTGGAAGAGTTCCAGAAGCCGCCTGTGCCCTCAGCCATCTGCCAAAACCATTGATTGCATTTTAAGTCCCCTGAAATTACAAGGATGTATTAAAATACCCCATTCTCCGCTTTTGGTACAGTATTTACCTTTTTTTTGCTGCACATATAAGAAGCAACTGTCTACCTCACCATTAACAAATCAGCATTTTATAGATGTTAAGCTGAATATACTTAACGTCACCTAAATTTGCAATTTCCCTTCCAATTTCAAATGCGTTTTACAAAGATGCTTCTAACCCTTAACATTTCCAGGCTTCTTGAACCATAAGAAAGCAAGGCACTAATGACACCTACCACAAACAAACTACAGCTAGCACTCTAAATTTCACACTTGCATTCAAATTTTATCTACAGGTTAACTGCTTGATAAATTTACTAGTGCTTTCTACAAGTATTCTAGAGCCACACATCAAAATTCTTGTTCAAAAATTCCATTCAAGTCTACTGCTCAGGGTCATTGACATGCACTGGCACATAGCACTTAAAACAGCATTGTGCAGAAAATGCTGAAAGGTGGAGCAAGTGTTAAAACCAATCACAATAATTAGAAGACTTTATGATACATCATCAAAATGAGATAAGCTAGTTAAGCCACAGACCAAGAGACCTGGGGAGTGTAACATCTCCCAAGAACATCTGCATATGCCTGCAGTCACAATTCTCTCTAGAGACCTTCATATGGTAGTATTTTATTCATCCAAGGTACCAGAGAACATCCAAGTTATGAAAAAATAAAATAATCAAGGTAGATAACCATGACTGAAACAATGCTTGCAGGAACAAGGGTAGAAAAAGAAGCAGAAAAAAAATCCAAAACACAGCACTGTGGTTCAGTAGCAGGTCCAGAACACTCTGGAAATATTTAATGCACATGTCCTATGTGGAGTCAGCTCAACTCTGAAGACTCCTCAAGCCCACACTGAGACCGGCCATCATTAAACAAAAGGAAGAGCTAGAATGTGTGCACAAAGTGGATGCATCGTAACTCATGCACAGCCTAGAATATTGTCTGGAAAGCACATCAGTGTGTAAGTACTGCCAGGTATGAGGTTTGATGCATGTAAGCCTAACAGCATAAAGTGAAAACACTCATTGTCAGAATAACTGCTTCAAACTCAAGACTCCCTACAATACAAGGCAGCATAATGTTAATTTTGCTGATAATCTTCTCTGACGGTATCTTCCTGGCCATCTAAGCCAGCTTGTCCAGCAGATCCAGGCTCTAACCCCTTGGCATTTGACAGGCCTTTCGCTGAGCTCAGCTGGTGGAGACCGACACAAGCAGGAGCCAGAGTTGTATTTGCCTCATGGCTGAGCTGAATTACACGGTTTGTTGACTGGCAAGTGGGAACAGTCTCACCTCCTCTTCCCCTCTCTACCAACCTCTTCAATCAGAAAGCCAATCACTTCAGCCTATGAATGCAGCAAAAATGAGGAAAAAAAAAAGCCCAAAACACAGACTTTTTGCCAGATTACTCTCTGGTCTTTTAGCAAGCTGGATTCATTTACTGGATGATCAGAGAAATACTAGAGCCAGCATAAACTGAGCAGTAGGACCTCAGCATCATTTTATTAAAGCAAGACACAGCTGAGACAGGCTTGGTCAAAGTTCCTTATCCCACAGGTAGTGCTGTTGATTTGCTACAACTTGTACTGATGGGACACAGCCTAGTAGAAAGACTGCATAAATAAAGACAAATAGGTCAGTCAGTGGAGAAACCACCTGAAGTTCGCCTTTTATTGGTGTGGCAAAGAGAAGAGACTTATGTCAGTCTCTTAACAAAGACACAAATTAAAATGGTGTGTTGGACAGCAGTAAATGCAGAATTGGTGTGGGGTTTTTTTTAGTAAGCCAGTTAACTACTAGATGGACCACAGAAAACACAGCAGCACACTGAGGCCACACAGAAAAATTTATGTCATTTCAAGTAGAGTCCTCTGACATTTTTCGCGCATGTATACATTATACCTGCTTGCTCAAGGCAGCTGTAGAGTAGTACCGCTGTGAGAGTTTGCAAGTGCACACAGTACGAGTGAAGTTAAAACTGAAGAGAATTATGTTGAAGGGACACACGATACTAAAACCAACAGCTTGCTCCCCTAGCAAGGGGGACAGCAGCCTCATAGCCTAGGTACTCCCTGCACCCTGCCAGGCAGTTCTGCCTATCCCTTTTGTACTGCTCCGGTACTTGTCAGATCCCACCAGAAACTAATTACTTCATTTCTTAAAAATATCTGCTCCTCCCTTAAAAGATATTTTTCCTGATGAATTGGTAAAGTTAAACAGCTCGGCTAAGGATTTAATTCTGAGGACAGCGAAAAAAGAAAGGAAAGAATAGAACCAAGACCAACAACTCCTGCTGATGAAAGTTGGTAAAAGCGAAGTAATATCCAAAACTGAACCACAAGTTACCCCTTCCAAGACTCCTACTGGGAGCATATAGTCAGATTCCCTAGAGACACATAGATGCAAACAAGCAAACAGAGCATTAACTATCTGGTAATAACATTACCCATTGGAATAACATAAATTGTTATTCAGAGTAAGCTTAAATTTTCCATCAGCGGAAAGATTAAGAGAGAACCCTAGACTGGAAAGGGACACAGACACAGAGATGTAAGTGATGCGCATTCAAAAATAGAAGAGACTAAGAATGGAAAAGAGGGTACAATTTCTTTTCTGAAAGATGACCTTCCACAGCCTTACATAATGCCAGGAAGGAGCCTCACCAAAGGACTACCTGAAAAAAGTAGAATAGTTCTCCAATTTCTTGATAAAGATACAGGAGAACAGCTTGCTGAGGTTTCTTTACCACTTACTGCAAAACCCACATCATTAAAAACAGATTACTAACACGGATTAAGTGTAATACATTAATTTTTAGGTTCAGCAACAGACTTAGTGAATTGTCTCAGTGGATCATCTAGAAGCCAGAGAACCATGGCTCTGTCCCAAAACCAAGTAAACCCCCAAACGAAATTCCCCTCTGTGCTAGGATACACTCTCTTTTCATTCCAGAAGGATAGAGGGAAGGTGCTTTAGATCTCTAGAAGTCTTTAGGAACAAGGCTGTCACACTGCAGCTTTACTGGCCTCAGGTTAGTTAATTTGTGCTTCCTGACCTTAAGTACCCTTTGGAGGCGAAAAGAAAAGAGAGCTAATAAATTATTTAAATAGTTCATTAGTAAATCACCATGGAAGGTTAACAAGATTAATTAAATGCCTTCAGTTTCACATCACTGGAGCTAAGTGACAAGGAAAATGTCGCTCATGTAGAAGATGTTTACATTCACACAGGAAATATTTTATATTTCCAATAAAGTAACACAGCTATTCTGCAGTCATAGCCTGGAGAGTTAAAAGATGATTAACAATACTGTGGAGCACTTCCACTGGTTGTTAGCTTAACTCTGCTTTGAAGCAATCTTGCACTACATTTCATTCAAATTTTTGGTGGCAATTATCTTTTAGACATCCACAGACACATCTAACCGATTAGCCACTTCATACACTTTTAAGAGCAGATTTCACTGACCATAACCAGGGCCAGCCTAGGACTGACTAGCCTAGGAGCAGAGCTCTAGGCTGGGTTTGACTGCATTTCTATCACCATTATGCCTTTAAAAGATGGCTGCAAAGCTGTCTGCTTACAGAGGGAGCTGTGAAACAGGTAGCTAATGCAACAGCAAATCCTGCCAACTTCACCAGAAGCCCCAGTCAGATTCTCCAGAGTACTTTCCTCTTTGCTTATGCAAATATATGTAAATGCACATGATCTCAAGGCTTTAGAAAACACTTCATAAAGCAATAGGTCAATTAGGCAAGAAATCATCTGTTCTGTCCTGGAACATACAGTAAAATCCAACCATACTAATCTTTTGACTAGTCTATTTCTAAAAAAAAAAAATTAACTATTAAAAAATTGCAAGCTTCCCTCAGTTATGCAGTGGTAGAGCTGTGACTCACAGCACACTGTTTATTTTATGTTCAAGGAGTCTAATAGCTGAGTATTTTCATTCCTGGTTTGTCAGGCTTGTTGACAAAATGGTCTCTGAAGCCTCAGTTTGGAAAGGCTTTTATAGCAAAACAATCCCAAACAACATCAAATGCAGAAAGTGGACCCTTTTGTCTGCCTCGCCTCATGCTCTAAGCCATTCAGTATACCTGAAAACTTAGCTAAAACTAACTGAAAGTTAGCTTTGTGAGACACATGTACGTTTTTCAAAGAGTGGTTAAGAAGTCTAGCACAAACTGTAGAGAGATTAGCATATGGCACAACTGCATCAACAACAATGCTATAATAAGGTTTAGCATTCCTAGACTACATACACATTTCAACAACCAAGAGATCATTTTCATAAACTAAGTACCCTATATGGCTACAATCTGCAGAATTATGTTTATAATATTTAGCACATGAAGCACATGAGGAGAGCAAAAGACATGACTACCCAGACAACTACTACTAGCTCATACTGCAAACTGGTATGACAAAAAGGGGTACACTGCAATCAGAGTAAAACTACAGATATAATCTGTAGCATCTGGAAAGCTGAGTATTAGCACCCTTCAGCAAAGCTGCACAGCAAGGGAGGCAACACACAATAACATCTGTGAAAAACTTATTATAGGGTTTGATTCCTTAGTCTATCAAATAAGGGGAAAACAACACAAAACACAGCTAGCATGAGTTTGACAAACCAGTTCCGAGCTCAAACTTGCCAGCTAGTAGTGGAGAACACGTAGCTCAAGAATCATGCTTTACTATCTTGGCCCTCCACTGCTTCTTCTACCTACTGGAAGACTCAGTATTTCATCCTCCATGCCAGCTTGCTCCACTATATGAGTCAGTTTCCGGTAGTAGGTGAAGAAAAGCAGAGAAGCCTTTGCAGTAAAAAAAAAATCTCATTTTGATGAGTAGCTATACAGTTTCCACCTTGAGAACTCTGCACAGCCAAATCCATGTTCTTCCTTTAACAAAGGGCCTAGGTTTTTTTATTTTTAAATATAAACAGTGCCTGCTGTGTCAGAAATTAGTCTCAAGTTAAGTCTTTTCAAAGTCTTTAACCAGTAAGTCCAATGTTCACAGAACACCTCAAACACCACACCCTTCTTTTGTTTTCCCTTTTTTTTTTGAGCAATAGGCTACGTAAGTCAAGAGTCTATCAGCAAGACACAAACAATGCAGGTTTCTTTCATTTTAGCTTATCAGGAGGCTCATATTAGTCAGAATACGAGTTTGACTGAAGAACAAGAAATCCTGAAATACTAGTTGTGTATGTGACAAATCTCCTGGATGATGTTTTCAGTTCAGAAATGTATCCCATGGCACCACGACTAAAAGTAAGCAGGTTACTTCAGCTTCAGGTGTTACTTCCCACCAGCTGAGTCCTAAAATGTCTGTGCTCATGGCCAACTTGGCTACAGAAAGTAATACACGTTCATTTGAACCACCAAATTTTAACTCCACTATGCAAAATAACACAGGCTCTCTTAAATTATGAAAGCAGGTTTAAAATGAGTCTTAGCCTTGCTATTGAGATAAAGTAGCTGTTGCTATGTGCATAAGTTTAAGTGACTGAATCACTATCTGCCAGCTAGCCATACTTCCGTACTCTTCAGCTCCCTCTGTTCTTAATTAAACCTGATTTGCAAACTTTTGCTCAGCATTGTGCTGCCACAGGAGTACAGTATGCTGTGACAAAGCCAAACTAGAGGAATGTGTTGCTCCCCCTGATAATTCTTAAATCACATAGATAAACATGCATTTTTACATGCCAAGCAGTGTAAGGATGGCTTAATCACTTTAGCAACACAAAGACACCCTCCAAACTACCCATCATTACATATATTTTCCTTTAAGATAGTTAGAAACATGGCTTTTCAGGAAAGAAGAGTCTCTGCACCTTAAAGGGCATTTATAATGGCATGAACAAGACCTCAGGCACATTGGTCTGGATTAATTAGCCGGAACAAGGCCACTGTAAAAGAATCAGCACTGTTCACATTCCTTCACATGCACCTTCACCTCTCAAGTGATTGACACATCATGCAGGAGGAACCACTACTTTCAGGCCCTTCCAGTAAATTCTTAGGTGCTCAGCCTTTAATTGGGCAGTTCAACCAGAAAACCTTAGAAAGTCATTCACAGGAAAATGGAGAAGTTAATGAAAAATATGAAAGCCTCGGATACTTCCTCAACAAGATAGGAATATTAAAATATATCCTACCAAGTGACACCTTCAAAGGAAAAACTTGCAATATACCTTCTCCAAAAGATTCAGCAAGTACAAAAATAATGCCTGAGGAGTAATAAGCTTGAAAAGTGAACTAAAAACACCACTAAGATTTTACAGATAATTGCTGTAAAAAAACCAAACAGCTGATGAGTACTACTGGGAGATGTAATGGAAAGGGAAAAAACCCAACCCGCTCCCACCAAAAAAAAAAGGTGCAGAACACTAGGAAGATCCTTAAGATTTCAGTGTTGATTTGCTTTGATGTACTGCAACAGAATGAGCTGAGGAGGGACAGGGAGTGCAGGATTCTGTAAGCACAGAGACATCTGAACCCTATTAACATCCCTGAACCAACTTAGCCCAAAGGACATTGCTCACTCAAATGAAATAACCAGCCACAACTGCCTGCAGCTGTAGGTAGGAAAGAGAAAGCAGTGTTGTTGAACCAGCTAAAGCCCAAAATAACAGCTGGAGCAACTGCTATATCAGGAACTCCCTGCATCCATGGAAGTGGGCAAGGTTCTGAAAAAGGTGGTTGCGGTGCTTTTTGTCTGCAAGCAGGTACATGTGTGTGTGTTAACAAGCACTAAGATTTTGTTTCTGTAAATTTACCACTGTGTTTTTACTTCATGCCTTCTGTGGGCCTGGGGAATACCCAGAAAGCTTTTCTCGTTTGTTTGGGTCCTGTCCACTGTGCAAGCACAGGAGAAGGCGGGTTTACATATCAGAGATTGCAAGTGAATTATGAGTCAGACTGGAACTTTGACAATTCTGCGTAAGATCCAAAAGAATAATTATACCAGAAAGTTTCTCTTTGCTCCGCCCCTACTAACCTTATTATCACCAGAGGGAGGGAAAACATGAAGAGTAGCAGGGAAGTCCTAGTTTGCATCAGGACCAAGCTGCTGCACAAGAGGGAGGTGCTGAGCTGCAGCACCTCACCGAGCATTTACCACTGCATTTCAGTACAAGTGAGTCATTTCCGACATACCCAACTGCAAGTTTGCGGTGACTGAGGAGAACAAGGAGGTTGGGTATGGACTTTCCAGTGAAGTCAGCTTGTTTGAGACTGATATCTTTCCCAGAAAGACAATCAGCTCTTTCTAGTAGCTAAATGAGACAGAATGCACTGATAAGTACTACTTCTTCAAGGACTTACTGTAAAAATAATTTTATTTCAAGTATAAGCCTTTAAATATTATCACTACTTGGACCAAGCAGTCTGATATGTACTTTATGAATCAAAAACTGATTTGCATACCATCTTCAAAACTGGAGTTGTATATTTTTATATAAGCTGTTTGAGTAAGTCTGAAAGCGATCACATTATTTTTTCTTTCAGGACTGGAAAAGGTACAAAAACCCCCTAGAAACAGAACCGTACATAAGGCAAAGTCCAGAGAACAGAGATATAACCAAACAGCATCTTAGTGATTGTTCTCATTATTTGCAAAAGAAAAATCTTGCAATATTTCATGAAAAGGGGCTACACAAGAGGCACAAACTTTACAACTGCTACCCTGAATGCCAGGTTTTGTGCCACTGTTCTCAGAATTGCAGAGAAGCCAGAAGTAACCTTGACTACCACTAGGCCTTTATTAAATAAAAAGCATCATGACTACAAAATCCAAAACAAAAATAAAAAAACCCACACACATCCCATTCCTCACTCAACTGCCTTCTCCACTGGTATATTGCAATTTAGTCTCCTAAAACTAGCTCTAGATTCAGATCAAAATACAGTAAGTCAGAAAGACTGAAGAGAAAGTTCAGAGATTAGCAACCTCACTTTTGTTATGTCAATCTTCTGATCCTTGCTCAGCTCCAGGCAACCACAACACATCAGATTTGCACGCTGTAAAGGCCCTGACAACTACATACTTAAAGAGTATTTCTATCCAAGTTCCTCCAGAAATTTTTCTGTTATAATCATCCAGAACCCAACCTATGATGATAGCCACACCACACTGTAACACCAATAAATACTCTCTACCTACAGAAAACTTAAATGGCTGAGAGAGAAAACAAGAACACTGAGCAAACAAACTGCT
>NW_010391103.1:405-8512 GCF_000710305.1 Buceros rhinoceros silvestris | reverse complement strand
TGCTGAACCAAAACCGGTTTTGGTACCTGACTGATCTAGCAAAGGTCTACAAAACACTGGGCAACACAATCAAAGCAGAACCAAACTCAGCAAAACAGCTTTAAGACTACTTTGCAACAGAATATGCCACAGATGAAGAGCACTGTATCAGAAGGAATAGTTTAATTACAGAATTATTGAGGCTTGGCACCACAAGCTCATCAGATATTGCTCTGTTTCAGACCTGTATAATAAAATTGTTACTAAGCTGCTTCCTTTTGGCTGGTCTTAGGCTAACCAAGTTGGATATTTTCCTCCTTCAAAAAAGTTAGTGACTGCTACAGCCACATGCTTGATACCCCTGAAGAGAACATTTAAAGGTAGGATTCTCAGAAACTACAACTCTTTAGAAGGTCTTCCAAATGTTGGCATTTACCTCTAAGAGCAACTTCAAAAATTTCAGCCCCTAGGAAGCCAATACAACTTTTCTGAAGACATTTACTCTTTAACTTGGATAGGCAAATTATGAGGATAGATGGCTCAGCATGTTCAAAGACCACGACTGAAGAGATGAACAGAAACCAACAAGTACAGCATAGATACTTCAGTCTCTTACAAGAGACGTAACTATTTCAGAAGGTTAAAGTTGTTGAGAAAAGCCTCCAGAAAGTGCAGAATTTGCAGCAAGAGTTCTCTACTCGAGTGTGTGTTTGTTGTTTTTTTTACTATGGGCAAGAGTATATAACTGCAGGCTATCAAATTTGAAATTGGGCTGTAGGTAGGAGATCACTGGTCAGTTTGAGAGTACACACCAAAACTATCAGAGTCACGCCGACTGTCCTAAGCAACTGTAAAAACTCACCTTAAAGCACACATGCAGCAGTCTCTTCCCTTCGCTCTCCCTGCAGGGGGCTTGCAGCTCCCCTCTTAAGCTGGGACTGACAGTTGTGGGCACAGCCTGTTGTGGAATAAAAACCCTTTCCTGTTCACTCTTCTACAGTAGTTTTTCCTCTAGCATATCTCCCCAAATGATCTTACCATGGGATCAGATCAGGGCCAGAGAGAGAGTGGAAACAACTCCAGCTTTAGCTGCCTTTGGTATTATGGAGGCTATTACAGTTTGACTAACCTTATGCTAGCTTCAGCTGGCATTTCCTTACAAAAAAAAAAAGCTACTTTGTCCCATCTTTTCTGCTTTTGCACCAAATCCATGTTCTTTGTGCTGGCACAGCTGTTTGCATGGCTGGACGACGAACTTCAGTGAACTACACCTCTAAACACTCCTCAAAATGTGTAATTTTTGCTGGATTGTTACTTTCCAAATGGGTAATTACTGATAAGGAAAACCAGATACATCTGAACTTGTTAACCAGGAAGACTATGATGGCAGAGACTTGATTGATAAAAGGCAAACACAGGAGTAGCAGAGTTGTTGGACATAAGACATTAGGAGGGAGACTGGGAAAGCTGAGAGATTAAACTTGTTACCTCAAGCAGCTTCAAGGTGGTTCTGTAAGTCTCAGCCTCACCAAGGAGCTCCACAGGCTTTCTAATAATGCCACATATGGGAATGCAATTTTTCACTTTTGTCTTAAAATCTGAAAGAATCATGCATATACTCACAGCTGTGATAAGAATATTAAGGTTGCCTTGGGAACTTAGAATGCACACAAAAGAGCTGGATTAGACTAATTACCTTGCCTCAGTACACAAGGCAGTTGTTCACCAAGTCTGATGAAAAATAAGTACACTAAAAGGTGTATGGCCATTAAGTATTTCTACCGCAAACTATCCAACCCCACTCTTTGAAGATAAAGCTAATGTTTTCTTTTCAGTTTGTGACATCCATCACTGCAGCATTCAGCTACTTCAAACAATTTTCAGAACACCATTATTAAGCAATCTCTCAGCACAAAACTAATTAAATTATAGGACAGCCCAGGCTCTATAGGAAGATCATTAGACAGATGATCACATACCACACTACATGTAAGAAGTCACTATCTCAACAAAAGCTAACCCATTTCACCACTTACTGGGATGTAGACCATGAAAACTGACAAGGTTTGTCATTACCATCCCACAGCCAAGGCAGCAATTTCTTAGTAAAATAGCTGAAGCAGTCTAAGTGCAAACATGCGCTTTATCACTAGTGAAGTGAGGAAGAGAAAAAAGGACTTTGGTTAGACATCTAAATTATAAGCATCAAGTATAAGAAGGGGAAAATCATGGAGGCAGTGGGAGTAAACAAAAAAAAAAAATCAAGAAATCATACTAGGGTCCGTTACCCACAGCAGCAGTCCTAATCACTTAAAAGTCAGGGGAAAACGAAGATGAACGTGTATTTCTTTCAAGCCTTTAATACCTCTTAGTTCAACAACAAAGATGACTAACCTTTCAACAAGTCAAGTTACCTGTAAGCAAACATGACTATGACTCTGAGTGCTTAGCTCTGGCAAGATTACACTGAAGCTGTGTAAATAACAGGTAGTTTCACCTTACTGTAAAGTTGGCATGAAGTTGCATAATGTACAGCTAGCCCACAGAACTCTACAGCACAAGATGTTATCAAGGAAGAGCAAAAAAGGGACTGTACAGCAGGAACTGCATAATGGGATGAGTCAGCTATTTTAAACAAAGTTTGTCACCCTGAAACTACAAGAGGAAAACAAACATCTACCAGGTTTTGGCCAACGGGCGTAATACAAGAATCTGTTTTAATGAGCAAGGTATTAAAAAATAATCTCCTAGAAACTCTTTAAGGCATCTGGAGCAGGATACTCAAATAGGTTGATTAAGTTGAATCAGCAAAAAGTTGTGCTACCTGTTTGCTTCACTGAACACCGTCCATCCCTCCCTGCTGTGGTTAATGAAATTCAGTTTCAAAAACCTATAGGCAAAAAAATTCCTAGCCTCTGCAGCACCTTATCTCACAGAGCAGAAGAAACTACAAAGAGTTGTAGACTGTCAGAGTTCTTTGCATAGCTCTTCCCAAAACAATAGCTTCTGTTAGGGATGAATGTGTCCCTTTTTAATAGTTCAGAGAAGGACATGAAGTACCACTCCCGTTTGTATGTCATGCAGGAATGTTTACTAGCTTTAACTTAACCACAATAAATATTTACAATTTGTATTTTTACTAGTCCATCCACTCAGTTGCTTTTGAGCAATTAATTTCTGCAGCACACACAGCCTGACACCCAAAAAAGCAGCAAGGTTTCAATAAATAGCTCTTCCTGCTCTACTTCCTTCTATACACAAACATCTGGGCTCAGTGCCCAGCTGACTTTATTTTAAAATAGTTTTAATTGCTTTATTATCTACTCTGCTGTAATCAATGCTTTTTAATATGCTGTTTCTTCCTGCTCCTTAGAAAGAGCCTTCTCCCATGTACTCTACCACCATCTCTGTTAAACAATATGGTTTGTTCTCTTTTACCAAGCTCACTATTACGAATCTTGAGTTAACCCAAAGATCAGTAATTTTAGTTTTACTTTCTCTCAGTCATTTTGAAAAGCCGCTCAGAGCACAACTGGAATAGTGACGTTCTGCATTAAAAACAAATTCTAGCAACACCATTGGCAACACAACTAATGAGTAGTGCTCACCAGCTCAAGACAGCTTCCAACTAACCTGTGGTGCTGACAGCCAGGACCGTGACTCAACATTATAGTTCCGTATCCTCAGGGTTTCACTAGTCTCATCCTCATTTAAGGAGTATATTAAAAATACAGACTCAAGTTAAACTCTCCTAATTTACAAAGATATATTGCTAGTAGTAAGTGATGTGGAGTTTTTGTTGATTTTTTCCCCTCTCTCTTTAAAGGAAATTGATCATAAACACAAGTCAGTAGTTTTTATTCAGAGGGCATAACCTAGCTTTTAATTACTTTAGGCTTCATCTATCTAACAATCTACTCAGTAAGCTCTTTTCAGTGTAATTTTCCTAAAAGTAAAACGTTTCAGGATAGGAAGTTCTTAGTATAGCGGCTAGGTAAGTCAGCACTAAGAAATTTGATTTATGCCACAAACTGAGAAGGTACACAGTTATCTAACAAGCTCTCCAGTGCCATGTTAAAACCTAAGGACCAGCACGAGGAAGTGAGCTATTTGTGAATTTGACTGGAAAAAAGTTTGTAACAGGAAAGACAAGTATGCTAGATAAGCAAAAAAACCAAACTGGAAACTGACAAGAACACGGACATTTCATAACTTTCAGTAGATAGAGCAGCTTTCCTAATGTCATCAAATATATCCTAGCACATATGAGGAGAAAAGATGCATTTACTTGTCATGCTTTTTTTTTTTCCTCCCCACTTCGAGCTGTACTGGTGAATGAACCCAGGAGTTACGCTGGCAAATAGAGGAGTCCCACGCCTCTTGCTCCTTTTATTATTCTGTCCTGGTGTTGTTCCACTTTTGTTAAAAAGATAAGCCAGATTACAGCTGAGTGCAACCACAGCATCAGGCTCATAGTGCCTCATGTGAGCAGTTGAAGGAGGTCATGGATTTTATCTGTTGAATTCTTCATCCATGGAAAGTACGCTCTTTCTGATGTACTCTGCAATATGCTGGAGGAAGAAGTAATTTGATCCATGTATTCTAATTGTTCCACTTGCTTATTAGGCAGCAACTGCCACTGAGAAGTGAGGCACTGCTAAATTTTTAGATCAGCTTGTAATCATCCAAGAAACAGATGGCGATCACAGATTCCAGGGTCTGGGGGGTGGGGTGGGGTGGGGGGTGTTTGTTTATGGTTACATGGATTTTTTTGAACTTGCACAGTATGCTCAGTATCTTCACTGGGTATTCATTCTCTTCTCTTAAATACATTTAATTTAATGGTTGATACAGTAGGTGAGGTCCCCAGCAGTTCATTCTGTACCTCAAAATTAGTTAAAAAAAACACCCCACAAAACCACACACACTTGTATTAATTTTCTTCCACCTTCAGGGACAATGCTTTCAAAGACCTAAGTTTAGCTCCCCACAAACTCCCAGGTTTCCTAATATGCTTCTAACAGGAGCAGGCAACCAACACAAGCAAGAGCAGACTCATCATCATTATGCCTAGGAACAATCATCATAGGCTGCAGAAAACAGAATCCCTGGCTTTCATTTTTGGCACAGAAAACAAGGAGGGAAGAATTACTTCCAAAAGCATTAGGCAAAAAGTTACACGCCACCTTCCTTCCCTCCGCTCCTTCCCAGAGTTAATGGAAATCCAGCAGCAGTGGCAATACGGAGGTAAGAATAAAGATATTATTTAGCTTATCAGTTGTAAATGAAATAACTGTTACAGTTATGTTAAGTAGCTAAAAATATAGCTTTAAGTCATACTAACTGCTGAGTTTAAGGATGTTTCAGTAGCACAGCCGGATTATCTTTGACACAGGGTAAAAGACCAAGATAAGATCAGCTCTTAATGATGCAGATGCTTGCAAGATCCAACCGCACCAACAATTAGTCTTCGCTACAAGTCATCAGTATTATAATCTCATCTACAAAACGGGACACAGTTGCTTTCCCTGTCAGTTAGCAGAAAGTTTCATTCAACAGCATACTTCGGCATACCAAGAAATAAATTTACAGCTCTGAATGAAAGCACATATTTTCTTGTTTCTTGAAATATTTGGGTAATGTTTACATGTTTTGCCTTCACATGCCCTTCTAAGTTATTACTGAATTTGACTGCATTACCAAGCAGGATTTTGAATTAGGTATTTCTCTACTTCCGCCTAAACAAAAACTGAGACTTCCATAGCAATTTGCTTATGGCTTCTTGGATGGGAGTGTAATTTATAAGAATCTTGGGTAACAGACACCTACCTGCAGATTTTTTTCCCCATTAAGAATTCACACCTTTGCTGTAAGCCCTGTTTTGTCACACCAATGCTCAAGATCTCCCTTTACAGAGTCATGTTTCCTCCTAGGACAGGAGAGTTAAGAGAACAGTTCTTGTAACTAGATGGAGCTTCTTCCACACATTCAGTTTAGAATCTGAAAATCCTCCAAAACTCAAGTATCAAGCCGTATTTTGGCCTCAAGATCAAAAAGTTTAAGAGCCTGCAGAGAACCCGGCTTTTTGGTTTTTATCTTCAAATGTTTCCTTCCAATACACACTGCATCTTGTGATAAACGTGAGAATTGCATCTCAGCTTCACTATTTCAATATATACTTATCTCCCAAGACAGTTAGTAAGACTCAGCGACTGCTATTGAATCATCAATTGATATGTACTGCACTGGAAGCGATCTTAAATATGATTGTTCAGATTAGTTTTATGTTTGAATTTGTTTAGCTACTATCACAATGAACTACTATCTATGCTCATTTCCTAGTCCAACCTTTGCTTATGGATTTGTTTATTCTGCTAAGAAACTTAAGACTCCTTAATTCCGGTTCCTAATGAATCCATGTGCATAGTTTGTATTTCTCCCACGAGAATTTTTTTTGTGATAACAGAGACCAACCACACTGAATATTTAATTTGCTGAACGGTGACACTTCAAGCATTACAAACTGACAGGGTAAGCATCTAACAGAGGAGCCTGCAACACTTCAATCTGTGCTCTTGGCTAAGAAGAGATATTTAGATTTGGACACATGAAATTAACTACTTTTTTCATGCTCTTTCAATCAGAGGGATTTTGCTTCCGTCAGGCCCAAAGCATTTTTCATGACTACACCTTGCAGAAGGGTATAGAAATAAAACAGTATCTGCAGAACAAGCAGCGGATACTCATGTTTACAACCATCACCGTCATATGAGCATGAAGCTGCATTTCTCTGAGCATGCTGTACTGCTGAGCTTGCTCTTTGAACCTCCCCAGTGAAAGGATTTTAGTTTCAACTTCCTATTTTATGTGCATGAACCAGTACACTTCTTTATTACATTTTCTAATGGGAACCGCTACGTGTAGTTCATCACTACTGACTCTGGTTTTATTTGTACCGAAGAGGTCCTTCCTCTGGAAGTAGCTATATTTCCAGCATGAACACATGTAGCAACAAGCTGTTGCAACAGCAAGAGCTCTGCTCTTGTCAGAGCTCCTCTCCCTCTCTCTCTCTCTGTCCCCAGGGACACCGCTGTCACCAGCACGCTGCCATTCAGTGGGAGTCTTTCACCCTGTAATTATCAGCCAGTGTTCTTTGATGAAAGAGGCCCG
Source organism: Buceros rhinoceros silvestris (assembly GCF_000710305.1). Taxonomy (NCBI): domain Eukaryota; kingdom Metazoa; phylum Chordata; class Aves; order Bucerotiformes; family Bucerotidae; genus Buceros; species Buceros rhinoceros. The sequence continues at coordinate 1,363 of NW_010391103.1, read as the reverse complement.
TTTGGGAATTCTTCTATGAATAACGCTTGCTACTAAAGAAGGAGCAAAGAAATGTGTGTATTTAAGGCCAGTTCTGGCAAAAAGCCTATCATGCACTTCCACATTTAGAGATCTTCTTGCTTTGTAGATAAACACCTAGTTTCTCACCAGTTCACAACATAGGACGTCTGTGTCACTGTCACTGCTTACAACTGACCTACAGAAAACCCGAAACCCTTTGTCACCATTTCCTACTGACTCACAGGGCTATCTTAAGCTGACTGCTGACCTCCGTACGGCTTCTCCTCTAACATCCCTACCACGCTGGTACATGTAGTTAAAGCATTTCCCCTAGATCATCACTTCAGGCACTGTGTTGTTTCACACAGATCTAACAGTGCTGAGCCTTGACGTTCAACCGCCAGGCTTTGGGCGAAAAATTACACAAAGGAAAAATCCTCACAGGGTTTGGAAACATAGGAAACAAAAAGAATACCGAGATAATACTCTGGATAGCTTCACCTGTTTCACGAAGCTGTTAACAAAATTTGTAGTCTCATATCAAAGTGCACAGACACACACGCTCTTATGCAGCAACAAGAAGTAGCCCACATGAGCCCAACATCTGGATGCACAGACTTTGCACCACCAAGAGAAGAAAGTAAGTTTTCAGCTTAACCACCCTGAAACCTGATTTTTGGTGATCTTTGGGCTCTACACTTGTAACCTGCCACGGTAGCTATTTAAAGATGTAAAGCTGCGACTTGAGCCTCATAATGCCCAATCCATGTGACATCTTCACCAGGCTCCTAATTTTAACGCTGAACAGCGGCAGTTCTACGTTGCTGTGCCCGGTGCAGGGACTCTTGAAGCCCGAGCAGCCCGTCATCCGCAGGGTGATAGAGCACTCCGCAAATGTTGCAATTCTGCTGCTTTACCACATCAAACCCCGGCCCTCCTCCCTTCCCCCAAGCGCACA
>NW_010391103.1:0-318 GCF_000710305.1 Buceros rhinoceros silvestris | reverse complement strand
AATGTTGCAATTCTGCTGCTTTACCACACCAAACCCCGGCCCTCCCCCCTCCCCCCAAGCGCACAAACCCGCCGAGAGACACTTGCTTAAGCAAACTGCACGGAAGACGGTAAAAACTTGGCCACTTAAACGCTAATAGCCAGGCATCTCTTTTCAACCGCAGTACATTTATGCAACGCCCGCTCGCCGGTGGGGCAGGAGCGGAGCGGCGCGGCTCGGGCTCCGCTCGCAACACCGTCCCCTCACGGGCACCACCCGTGCGCTGTTTAACAAGCGGAACGGCGGACCGATAGGACACGGGCTATACCGCAGAGATCC
>NW_010391102.1:0-9081 GCF_000710305.1 Buceros rhinoceros silvestris | reverse complement strand
CATCAAATGACATTAGGAAGAGCATGGTTTCAGAAAGAATGATGGTGGGCGATACCTGCAATTCCTTGATGGAGAATTCTGAGGTTGAAAGAACTTCACAGGGATCCAAGAGGAGCCTGAACAAGTACTCAAAACACAGATTCAGTGGGGATTATAAGAAACGTATCTTAGTTATTTCTTAATTTATACAATAGTTAATAATTTATATAAAATTGATTTATGTAACTATTAAAATGAATTCAAATGGTTTGAGGTTGGGAGAGCATTATGTTGGATATGTCCTTTTCCTGGTTTTACTATTCACGTTTGCTTAGGGCTACTGTTTGGAGTCAGAATACTAAGCAGCGCCCACACCATTATGGCTATTCTTATACTCTTATGTAAGAACTTATGCTGATACTAGTGGTGTGTTTGGTGAAGAAAAATGACTGAGCTTTCTTAACTGGATTGGTTGAATTTTCACAACTAGTCCCTTCCAACAACTAGTCTTTTCCAATATTTCTGTAATTCTAAGGGAGTTTCATCATCATCTGCAATAATCCAGACTGATCTTATAGATGAAATGGTGAACACAGAGTCACGCAGAAGAATGCAGGTAACAGCTTTGGAGTGCTCCTTCAGCTAGTTGAGCAGAGCTATTGGCAGCAGAACATTGGGCTGGAAGAAGTGGGAGTTTGGTGTGGCTAATCTTGGTCTCTTTCTGAGAAAAAAACCCAAGGCTTCCTGTTCTCCTTTTTCCCAAAGCAGAATCACAGACAGAACTGGAATCCTACATTAGGGGGCCACTTATATCTTTGGTCCCTGCTTATATGGACAGAGACAGCACAGACAACCAAAACACAGCAGACAGTCCCAGACAGTGCCAAGCAGGAGGTTTGTCTGCTTCAGCCGCCTACCACAGGAACGGGGAACTTGAGCCCTGTTACACTGGAGCCACCCAAACAGCCTGCTGTGTTTTAACCCCTCTACGAGGTTCTGCAATGGATGCTCACCTCAAATCTGCACCAGTATAAGGACGATTGGCTGGAAAAAGAAGGAATTGAGGGGTTTGGCTGAAAACTTATTGAAGGCCACAGTACTACAGTTATGAACTGACATCCAGTTCAGTAAGACATCTAGTAACGAGAACGGAAACTCCTCCTGTGCTTTAAGTTCATGCATAGGCTGAAGCTGAAAAGTTAGCTCGGCAGAAATATTCCTTAGCTAACACGTTTATGAAGAGGTCTAATACAGAAACACAAGCCCTTTCATATCACAAGAAGGAAGGTTAACAACAGAGCTTGCCGATTGGTTTTAAACTTGTAATTAGCCTGTATGTCTACATTAAAGCAAACCAGTTATCTGAGCAGCGGTGTGCGTAATGCTTTCCTGAGCTTTGCTCACGTACAAGAAGTTATCACATTGGATCACAGTATGGCCAAGTCTTGCATTTTGTATGCCTTAGTTCTTAGCAAAGATTCACACCATTTTCACTGTGCGTATTCGGGAGACCTACAGAACACTCTCACACCAACGAATGCTGTATGCATTCACAATACCGCTACAAAACAACCCAGAACCCGGTGCAATGAGCATCAGTCAATGAGAAGCACTGGGCTGTAAGTGTCGTAAACTTACACAGAATGTTGTTTTAAAAATGCTAGCCTTAAAATAGAATTTCTCTAACTAATAGTGCATTTCTTCATAAAAGAAATAAAATATCACAGGCAGACCTTTTAAAATTCCAATGAAGCCACAAGAATAATGAGGGTAGGACAAACCTACGCTCAATCCATTCCATCAGCATTTAATTATTTTACTTAATTTAATTGGAAAGGGTACACATTTCAGCTATTAACATTTATTATATAAATTTGTTTATTTTGACTATCCACGGTTTGTTCCACATCAGAAATATTCTTTCTGTTGTCTGAGTAAGGGCTAAGGTCTACCTACCTCTCAGCTGAATACGGAATCAGGCTACGAGGGACAGAGATGAATGTGTAATTGCTATCTCTACAAAGAACTGACTTGGAGAACAAAAAGAAAGATACTGTGATGTTACTTTTAGAAGCTGAGTTTGTGAAAACCTTCTATGGTATGCATTATTACACCATTATAGCGGCAAGATTAATGTGCCTTTAAATAATACATTTAAAATCTCTTTTACACTGCCTGCATTAAACAGAGTGCATCAAACTCCTGAGATCCGGTTTAAGCTTTGCGAGAGTCCCTCCAAACAATAGCTTTATGACTTTGAAAAGTAAAGATTCCACTAGGAAAACTGCATAAGAATAAAAATGTCAGTTTCTGAAGAAAGTAGGATAGAAGCAATCCTTTTCAACATCCGAGTTTGTCTAATAAATAGGCCACATGCATCTCTGGTATAACACTCCTGAATTCAAAGACTGAATACCACAGTGTTTTATAACAATAACATTGTTAAGGCTATTCTTTTTGCAAAGCTTACAAAACCAAGAAAGTCTGACATTTAGTATTTCTTCCTGAAATAAAACAGAGTTTTTTCTGCATGCCAAAATACACTAACACATGACTGGCAGACTAAAAATAAGGTCTTATAAACCTGAATATTTACCATGGAATAAATACTGTTAATATAAAAAGAAACAAGTTATTCAGAAATTTTAGTCCTCTCTACTCCACAATGTGTTGGACAAAGCTGATGGGAGTTCAGTTACCATCTAGAAACTATTTTGTACAATGTCCACTGGAAAACTGAGCCTGTACTTGCTTGGTGTTACTGAACCAGGGAAAATCTAGAGAAAACAAGGTGGTTCTTTAATTTTTGTGTCAGCATCTGATAGCACGTTTTGCAGAATCATTTCTTGTCTTTACCTATTTTTAAAAAGCAGAAATATGAATAAGGGCAAGTAGCTACAGGGGAACGAGTACGAGTATAGAAATTTAGAGGCAGTACTATTTCTAAGGGTACTTTTAATCAATTTTTGTAATTAATGCATTTCAAAGTAACGACATCTCTTAATATAATTATTACAGACCCACATGCTGGCATTTGGGAAAAATATCCAAATTAGGTTTTCTTCATAATATTTGTGACAAATTTTGCAGGCAGCTATGGTACTGATGCAAAATTAATTACTGGATATGAACTGGTCAGCAATTAACATGCTAAGCACAACAGCTTAACTTCTCCCAGAGAGGCATTTAGCAGGTGAATAAAATGAGCACACCTCAAGTTATATTAGTGAGAGCACAGGAAATCTGAAATCCATACAATATATGGCTGGCTATTACCAGGATTTGTCAAAGTGATGGGCTAAAATTTTATGGTAGTCAACCAAGTATGTCAGAAGAAACTACCACAAAAATTAACTAACATCGCTCTTAGGGCCCAAATCCCACAATAAATCTAGCGTAACTTTGATTTTATACGTTGAGACAGCTTTTTGGTGCATAAAGCATATGTTTAAATCTTTGCAGAATCAAAACTTTCATGACGAGTGGTCTCTCAATAGTACTACCGTAAGTACATGTAAGCGTAAAAGGTAAGCACATCTAGAAACTCCTTAAGATAGAGTTCGTAAGAAATCAGATCAATAACTATATATGATCTACAGATTATATCGCTCAAACAGAATAATTTAGCAACTTGCTACTCTATCTTTTATCATGATCGTCAGCAGAGGCCAAGAAGTGATACAAATCTTCGTCTATCACGCTTCTGTGTGATATTCAAAAAGGCTCAGCTGAAATTAGACATAACCTTACAAGCTCTCTTTTGATTATAGTTAGTGCATAAGATATCATTTGCTTGTTAATTTTGTTTCTTTTTTCTATTGTTGGATCTCTGTGTTTTCATCGTTTCACTCTGGAAACTGAGAAGCTCCGTGACATGATCAAAATAAAAGCAATCAGTATCACATTTCCATGAAGACACAGTCAGCTTTGAACGAGTCTCTAGCACAAATCAACAACTGAAAGCCTGAAGACTGCATACAAAGTCTGTGATAACTAGGCTAACACCCCACCTGGACTCACCAGCCTGGAAGTTTGCTTGAAAAATAAGCTCAAATAATTACTCGTTAGGATAAATTAAAAGAAAAATACAAAATGCAAAGTGGCCGATTGAAAGAAAGGCTTCTGCGTGCACAGGAATGGGGAAGAATCTCCTGTTTGAGACTGAGACTTCCACTTTTGCTTGCTTTATTGGGCCGGTACCATGATCTTATTCTATCCCATTCTCTAAAAGCACTGAGACTTCCACTTTTGCTTGCTTTATTGGGTCAGTACCATGATCTTATTCCATCCCATTCTCTAAAAGCAGTCTCACAGCCACATGGACCTAGAGTTTTGAACTACCCACTGAATTTTATACATTTCAGTCTCTCTCCAAAACACATTTCATAACTGTATGTGACCATTATGCCACCAACAAAGCAAAAGGAAGATTTTCAAATGCTGGATAATTAGTTAAGGGAAGCAAGCGATAATATCAAATGGAAAATACACAATAGCATTTCCGCCACATCTTTGGTAGCTGTAAACCTCAGCTCTAGCAGTGATTATTCAGAGGAAAGCATGTTCAAAGGACTGCAGTGAATGTGCCTGGACTGAGAATCTGAGAAGCGCAGGACTGATGGCATGGCTGTCAAAGGTGCATAATGCCTGAAATACAGAATCAGACAATTAATATTAACTTTAACCATGGTTATGACTGCTTGAAGAAGATTTTGCTCTTACTGGGCCCTTAATTACTCCCACTGATACATAATGAGGCAGATTAAATCTAACTTTTGTTTATTCTGGTTGGTTCAGGCTTTTTGGGGGTGTTGCTTTTTGGTTGTTTTTTGGTTTGAGGTTTTGTTTTTTTTCTGACGAAACCGTTTCTGGCTTCAGCAGAACGTGTCAGTAAGCAACTGCTCTGAGACAATAAGAATACCTGTATTTTTTTTCTCCCTAGCTCAAAGGGGTCAGGAAGGGATTTTCACTTTTGTTAAGCCCATACAAGCCTTTGGTTTTTTGGCTTATTCTGCAGCAGCAGTCGCACTACCTTGTGCGCTTCCCAACCTGATAAACACCCTCCTGCTGCATGGGAAGCTCAGCCTTTTGGTTCTCATCCTGTAACATAAAGTATTTTCAGCTCAAGGTCTGATATACTTTAGTCTAAGTATACTCACAGGGTTCAAAATAGGAATTTCTGAGTGAAATGTAATGGTCTGTGATATACAGGTCAGACTAAATGATCTAATGGTGCCTTCCGGCTGTACAAGCTACTCAAGCTATGAAATCAGTTTTACTCACCACTTCCACTCAGTCTTTCTACCAGCGCTGCAGTGCCTGAACTTTAAAAACCCACACTGAGACGGCAACCATCTTCCTCATTACGGCCTTTAATATCCCTTGCTGATAGTTTTAAATTTTTAAACAGCCCTACCTGTGGTGCTCCCTTTTATGTGTTCTCATAGTTACAGATATAATTTTGGAAGCAAAATATCTAAACAGTAAGCATAATAAAAAGGAAACAGGTTAAAGCTTATTAGCAGTAGGGAGCAGATGTAGCAAAATTCTGCCAGTTCCCCTACATTTCCTCCCCAGCAGGGACTTTCCGTCAAGCTGTGAGTTACTTCTATACAATAACGCAGGCTGCTGTTACTGCAATTGCATCTTCCTATACCTCGCTATTGTACTAAAAATTCACTTTGATTTCTGATTTCTTCCCTTGTAATAATAATACTTAAAGCAGTTCCTGCAGAGCTAAATGTAAATTCAAGCACTGCATGCTCAAAAGGGCATGGAAATGTAAAATTGATAAGAAAATAATTACATATTGAAAAGCTGCTTTGTTTGCTTTAAAAATATTAACTTTCTCTCAACAAACTAAAGCTTCCTGAGCCAAGAGATAACCAGTTAATGCCTGAAGTTAAGGTTCCTTGCAGCACCTCTTAAACATACATCATTCAATATATCAGCTACAATGTGGAAAAAAGATAACTATTTAAGGAACAAAGTCATAAATTGATAGCAATATAAACTGAAAGCAAATGAAGTCTGCCACATGAAACATGATCACAGACTGTCACTTCGAGGGTTTTATTCTTCATATGTAGTGTCAAAAATAAGCACTTAGGAAAGAGAGTTGAACTGTATTAAGGATGTTCAAGTCGGAAAGATTCCACTTGAAAATCATTTGAGAATGTGTACCCAAATGGGACAGAAAACGAGAAAAGTTAATGGTCAAAATCTACTTGGTGGGCATTAAGGATAACTGATTTTATGACTTAGAATTTAAGTTTCAGATACTGATTGCAAAGATGTTTTTGTTGGAAGTCTACTTTCCTTGTGAACTTTGACCTTGAGCTCTGAAACTAATTTTCAACCAAATGTCAGCTTTTACTTCACATACTCTATGATCGCCTGTTCACCTGTACATGTACAGCACCATTAGCTGCTGTTGTGGAACCTGTAATTGAATTTTGCAGTATGCAAGGAAGAAAACTGTGATGCTGCTGGAGGCAGAAGGAAAACAATTTGAAGATTCTGGTAGTGCTATTAAACTTCTATTAATTGTCAGGCTCTCCCTCACTGAGACAGCCACTTTTATTAGAAATATGTGCAATCAAAAATTATTTTGAATGTGGCTGTTTTTAGTAAACAAAGAATTTTAGCAGAAAATACGAATGGTATTTAATACCTCTTTGGCCGGTTCAGGTCAGCTATCTCATCTGTGTCCCCTCCTCAAGGCCAGCCTGTTTGCTGGGTGTGGGCAGAGTTGGAAACAGAGAAAGCCTTGCTGAGCTACACTGGTCTGCTGTCAGCATAGTGTTAGTCCCAAATCCAAGACACAGCACTATAGGGGCTGCTATGAAGAAAACTAACTAAGCCAGACCTACTACATCCACTCAGGAGAGGAAGTTCACAATAACCCCAAAGTTATAAGCCCGGTTTGAGTTAAATGCATAACTCTTCCCAGCAGGCATTGGAGTGAGACGTACGGAAAGCAAACTTGCTTTCCTGAAAACTAAGACACGTCTCTCAGATTACTACTGAAACATGTAACGGGATCTCCTGGAGGCAGGAGTCCACGAGCAGAAGATTAGAATGGCAAGTTTTCAGTAAAAAGCCTTTAAGTGACACATATTAATACACATCCTTGTTAAAAGTTGTTATACTAAGAAAAAATACCAATATATACTCATGGATATGTATGTAACGTATATGCATATACACGTATACGAGGAGGGAGGGAATTCTGCAGAACACACACACAGACTGAGACTGTGAGTTACTGAACAGATACCTACTTCACACAAATATTCATTTGACAAACTTTAGCAAAACTACTGATTTAATTAGAAATGATTGACAAGTAGTATTTTCATCCCTTATCAGTTATATTTTCCTCTTTTAAACTGGCTTCTTTATTGAGATACATGCAGAAGGAACTACTTTGTCAGCTACAGGAGATGGCCAGGATGTTTCCACACAAAGACCTGCATAATATTTACACTGAATAATGTCCAAAAGAAAACCAAAGCTAGATTTCAAGTGTAACCAGCTGTGTTCGTTGTGTTACAGCTAAAGGACTGATGAGAACTATGCACATGTATCATATCAGCTGGAAGCATTTTTATTTTTCATCCATGAAGCTGAATAAATAGAGAGGAAGCTGGAAGGGATTATTCACTGCTGAGCTGGCATGCACGTTACTGGGCATTGACCAGCTAGCACTGCTCATAGCACTGCTCATCTTTGCTACGCAGAAATTTAAAGGGGTTTCAAAATAATGGAGCTGACTTTCACACTATCTTACATACTTCTTTGAAAGTGGAGTATAGGAAAGAAAAAATAATTTTTGGTTTACCTTGACTTTTATGAGTAAGGAAATTGAAGATCTATTATTAATTTTGAAGCCCATGTGATATTCTTCAGAGAAGAGGAGGATGAAGAGGAAATGAAATTGTTATTATGACCAGCGCATGGAACCAGAGATGAGGATAATCGAGTACTGAAATTCGGGAAGATCCCTTGGGTTGCACTGTACGCTAACTAAAGTGTAAAGAAGTACTTCCACTGGAAGAAAGAAGATATTTTTCTAAGTTAATTTCTTTTCTTTTCTGTAAAGATTTTGGTGGTAGAGGATCATAACTGTATCTGAGATAAGATTCTTTCACAGTTTCAGAAGGAAGAGATGGTATTTTTAGCTCAGAACTTGATGAGGGAGAAGGCCAGGTATGAATTTTCCTAGTTAATTGAGGAGTTTCTCTTCAGAGGTAATTTGACTAATCTGTTTGTGGTGTTGATACCAGCCAGCAGCTAAACACCCACACAGCCGCTCGCTCACCCCCCAACCCCGGCAGGATGGGAGAGACAACAGGAAGAGGAAAAATGAGAGAACTCTTGGACCCAGATAAAGACAGTTTAGTAAGAGACTAAAACGAGCGACGCAAAGGCAACCGTTCACCACCTCCCACTAGCGGACCCGTGCCCAACCAATCTCTACAGAATAGCCACCTTAGAAGATGAAACGCTCCAGTTTGTATTGCTGAGCATGATGTTATACAGTATGCGATATCATTCTGGCCACCTCTTGCCTGTCCCCAGTCTACTTGCTGGGGGTGCTGAGCGGGAAAAGCAGAAAGCCATGGAACTGTGCAACATCAGCCTGTGCAACTCTGCAACATCAGCAACACTGCTTTAGCCACAAATCCAAACCACAGCACCACCGGGGCTCCATCCCAGCCAGACCCAGTACACTCTTCAATAGCCGAGTCTCCCTCCTGCAACAGGAATGTCTTTCCAGCTGCTGCATAACACGATGAAGAGAATATGGCCCACGGATATAAGACTTTCAGTACAAAGTTTGCCTAGTTTCTGAAATCTGAAATTGATTAACCTGCTACAGTTTTAGGAAGGACCAGCTGTAGGTGGTCCATGTTGTTGTCCATGTAGGCTGGGATGATAATCTGGTTCTTCTTTCAGTCCTGATCAGCGGGATTAACTCATCCATGAGTATAGATATATATGTGTATATATATATAGATAGATAGTATATATATATAGTGTGTATATATACACTATATGTATAGTATATATATACTATATATACACATATATATACAC
>NW_010391101.1:18164-19943 GCF_000710305.1 Buceros rhinoceros silvestris | reverse complement strand
GCAGGAATCAGAGTTAGGACAAATACTGTTCCAGTTATCTTTTATTGCCCTCAAAAAGGGATCTCCAGTGTGGCTTAAAAGCTTTGTGATTCAAACAGCAGCATAACCATAGTGGTATAACCTGAACTACTGATTGCACTGCTGCTACAGTCACGAAACCTTCAGCTACTGTCTGTGTACGCAGGGATTATGCAGGCAGTGCTGGAACTGCACAGTCAGTATGGTTAGAGTTCTAGCAGGTTTAAAGCTAATTTGGATGCAACTACACGCAGTCCAGTCTTTGGTTCGGAGAGAAAGAAAAAAGGCTAATTGACACATTCTTCCTGATGTCAGTTAATTTTTCATACTTCTGGAGTATGGGAACAAAGACTTCAGACAGGGAGACGGTGATTGCTTTAGAGGCTGTTCACTTTGTGTGTATCACCGCAGTGAGGCGGCGTATTTAGCTCTTATCTGTTGACAGGACCAAAACAATAGCAGACCTTCACGTTAATATACTGCTCTATTATGTTGGACCGTTGAAAGGCGGGAGGCAAATAACTGGAGGAATTCTGTGGAACTTCAGTACGTTGAATAATGGGTAAACAAAAGTCTGCGTATTGTCATCTTTTGGTAGTCATTGACCTTTGTATCGCTTTTTGTCTGACCTTGTTCATGGGGCAGACTCAATCTGAGGAAGTGCGTCTGGGAACTGTAGGGTAGTTTACAGCAGGCCTGGGAAATGCAACAGGCTGCTGACTCACTCAGATGTTTTGTACATAAATAGGTCAGTCCCAAGCCTTGGTTGGGTTGTTTGGTATCACGTTACACGCAGAGTCTTGCAGCATACCACACATTTTTCCTTGGCGGGGTTACGTGACTTTAGAACTCAAAATCAATGGTCTGTAAGGTTAATTTATGATGTTTATAAACATGAATTTTGGCTTCCTGTAACTGGTGGCCAGACCAGCATTGCTGTGTGCTGTGCAGCACCTGGCAAGGCTTCTTCAGGGGGATGTACTGTGTCTTACCAGGTGGTGCTCAGTGGCATGACTCTGAGATCACTGCGTATGGATATATTTGTGTACTGGTTCTCTGCAAGATACTTGGGTTACCGGTGTATATATAAAGAAATATTCAACTCTGAATGAAAATAGGTTTTTCTTTCTAACAGTAAAATATAGGGAAAAAGTGCACTTTTTTGTGTGAACAAAGAGCAGCCTTTGGAAAAAAAATTTTTTTTTTTCCGTTTCTTGTCCTTGATACCTTCTAATCTTATTTCCGGAAAATACCAGAGATGATTGTAGAAAACAGCGTGGTATCACCTTCTGATGCAACATACATAATTGAAGAAAATTGTTCTTATTTGGTGTGGGAATGCCTAAAAATCAGATAACTCTTCTGCAGTGCGGACTGGGTGCCTTGTTTCTATACCAAAGCAATGTTTTGACCATCAGTTCTATAAGAACATTAGTAGCAAAATTGCTGTCCGATGGGAAACGGTGTGATGAAAAGCTAGACTGAATGCTTGGGTTGAGGAGGGGAGGATGTAGGTAGCATGTTTCCAGCATAATTTAATTCTTTCTGGGCATCCCGATTGTTATTCAATAGGTGGCACTCTTCACTGCCTGTAGCGGCAGAGTGCCGAGGCACGGTTGTGAGGGATATTATTACTGCTGAAAACATTGCTCTGGTATAAAATATGGGTTGTGAGAGATTGCCTTCACTTTTGGCAAGATTCCAGGTGCGCAGCTTTTAACGTTGTTTTTCTAGCTTAGCTAATTAAATTATCTTAGGAAT
>NW_010391101.1:0-18076 GCF_000710305.1 Buceros rhinoceros silvestris | reverse complement strand
TCACATTGCATTTAAATTTATCCTTTCCTCTTTCCCAAACCACTGCAATTCGCTGCATAAAACTGGAAATAAATTCTCTGCCCTGAGTAGAGGAGACGATTTGTCAGCAGCTAGGAACGTTATTTCTGAATGCATGGTTATACTGGGCTTTATAACTTTAAGATATAATATTTCACAAATCTAAAGTCTGAGAGATTACTTTCTAAAATGTATTTAAAAATTCCCTCAGATAAAATAGTTTCTTCTTGTTGTGTCTTTTGCTTGTTTTCTAGGTGTTTTCTAGGTGGAAATTATGGATAGTTTAAGCATAATTCAGCTCTGTGTGTTAGTGAGTGACTTACCTTTATTCCTGTCTATGGTAAAATGCTGTATTTATTCCACTACTGCAAAACAAGTTACTAAAATGACCTTTACTCTGAAAGGGAAGGAATACATTCCTCATATTTTCGGAGCAGGCTATTTAGTAGGTGAATTTAGTGTTTATGGATTCCTCCACTATACGTTACCTCATGTAACTGAGCACACACAACAAGGCTGGAAGATAAGACTGTAATGTACTTCACAATCTATATAAAAATGAGAAATTGTGCAAAGTATTATTCTTGAAGTAGTGAAACTAAGGGCTTTTTAATCTGAGCTCCTCCTTTATTTTGAAAAAATTGTCCCCTGTGAATTAATATACCAAAGAATGTATTGTATGCATTGTTGAGGCGCATTGTGAAATTTCAATCCAGCTCAAATCTATCTGTACGTGGTTTCTGGGCCCTTGCTGAATTTCTTTTAGGTTTTAGTTTGACCTTAGTTCACTTGTCCTTCATTTGAAACCATGGCTGACTCTCTCCACATTCTTTCATCTTCCAGTTTCCTGGAAACCATTGAGCTTATCTTTGTTTTGTGAATTGCATTGTTAACAGCTGCTTCAAAAAAATGTTCAGCTGCCAAATGCGTGTTGCTGAGCATTAATGAAAAGAATTTTATATAGAAAGAATAATAAATGTAGTTATTTTTCAATAGTGGCTTCTCCTGGTTGGCCATTTGCGTTAATCCAGTAGCATGTTTGAGGAGGAGTTGCATTTAAACCTACTGCCACAAAGAAATTCACATCCAAGCAAGCTGTTAAAGGTAGTTTCACCTTGCTGGCTCTATCTGTGCTTATTTCAGATGTCTTACACTGGAAGCTGATTCTTTCCTGCCGAAGTCTAACAGCAGATGCCTGTTTTCGGGTTTTGGTTGAGTGTATACATTAAAAAATATTTCAAGTGCATTTTGAATATATATGCATATAATTGTGTGTATCACACACACGTATAAACAATGTTACCTCTTAGCAGGACTGAGATACTGATACCTACTTTAAAAAAAACCATCTGCTTGCTTGTAGTAACTACTTTTAAAACACAAGCTAAATCGAATTTGCCTGGTCTTCAGTTCAAACTTATCAGATGTCCATCCATCTCTAGGAACTGTTTTTTCACAAGTTTATGCAATTTGGTTGCCAAGCACAATATGTTATTGTTAATTATTGAGGTGGTTTTTTATATCAAATAATATGAAAATACGCATATTCTGTTATCTGAATAGCTGAACTTTACAGGAAGGTGAGCGATTGTCTGGATGGTGCAGAACAAAGATATAAAAATAGTAAATACATAAATTCTGTCAAGAGCTTTGATAACTTGCAGGAGCTTCCTCCAAAAGGCACGATTCTTATCTTCTTGCTGCAAAATAATGTAGTATGTGGGAAAGGAAACTTCAGTATAAAATGAATTACAGTGTAGTGCTGGAGAAAGTCTCTCAATTTGATGGTTTACCCTGCATCAGGATGATGAGAGGGTTTGTTGTTGTATATAATTTTATTTCATCTTTTCCCCTGAAACAGATTGAACTCAATGTACCTGCTCCTGAGTCTGTATTAGGCACCTTCCTGAAAAGGAGAGTAATTTGTTCCTGGCTTCTACCGTATCTCCTTTCTTACCTTTTAAAGGGGAGAAGAAGGCACGATAAAGTTCTACCATGTATTTGGAGCTGGGCAGTCCTGTCATATGGTTTTCAATCAGTGTCTGCAGAAATTAATTGCTGATACTTTTGACTACAGGAGCATAGTCATATTTGTGATTACTTCATGCGCTGTTAGTCCTTCTAAGTTCTCTGGATAGCTGTGCAATAACATATAAACAGCAAACATTTTCTATTTATTGACTGTTTTTCATAGTACTGTGGGCAAGAATGAAGCAGCTGCTAAAAGTACAGTAAATAATTTGAAAACTATAAATTGCATTAAGACAGTATAATTCAATAAATGATGTATAAATGTTAACTTTTTAGTAAGAAATTATATTCATATAAAATCGTAATGATGCTTCTGGTTGATATGGCAGATTATTAAGATAATATTTACATAGCTACCGGAGCCAGTTAAATCGAGCTACATCCATATGTGAGTAAGTAGCATTGCCAACTTGCATCACAGATGTTAGTTATGCACTGATGCTGTGTTTGAGAAGTCCTTGCTGGAGTTTGATACCTGCAGTCAGACCGGTTTTAACCATAATGGCTTTCTGGATAAGAATGATCAAATTCTCTGTCAATTCAACATACTGTTCCTCCGTCTCCCAAGATGTAGTTTCCAGTTGACAACTCTGCTAATCGTTTGCCCCAGAATGCGTAGAAGAGAACACTGAGAAGTGTCTCCCTTGTGCTTCTCTCAGCTGATTTGAACAAAGGAAGCTGTTTGGGTTTTGTTGTTTTTTTTTCTTGTTGTTGTTGGTTTTCGCTTCTAACCGATATATTTGTTCCCATTCTCTTTTCCAATGTCTTGTGTATGATCTCATTTTCTTCTGCAGAGTTGAGCTTTCCAATTTTTTCTCGTATATATTATGCTGTTTGCCATCTTAAAATAACAAACGTAGCATCTTTGACTACTCGCCTGTCTCTAAATTCCTGTAGTGGTATTTATAGTTGTTGTTTGATCTCCTTCAGTTTTGTGTCTCTAACATGATTTAAATTTACTGCTTTCATAATTGGCTGTATTTACAAATCGCGTCCAACAGCATCAAACAGATTCTTACTGGAAATGCGTTTTGTCTTGGGTGATAATAGAATTCATGAAAACTGATTTGCTTCTATGCTCTTATGTTTCAGTATCCTTTGTCACACCCTCTGTTATATTTGTTGAGGTCAGAGAGGACAGTGTTCTTGTGTTTGCTTATTACTTCTTTCACTATGCCATGTGTTTATCTGCCCCCTGACCTCTCTCACCATCATCTCTAAACCAGGTTGCATGTATCCACTCGAAAGGCCCTTTTTTAATTCCCTCTCAGCTCCCCTTTCTCTCGTCGTCTTTAGTTCACGGTTGAGATAGATGCATGCTCTCAGAGCAGGACAAAGCCCTTCATCACCTGGTTGTTGTGTTTTCAAACAGTTGCATGTTGCTCTGCTCCCCTCATGCCTGGAGCCTTTTCAGAATGCTTTGCAGTGCATTGAAGAGGATTGCATTTCTGGCTTAAGACAGTTAAGCGTGATTATCAGTGGAGTTTCAGTGTTTCCCTGGTAGTTGACTACCCGTCTTTTGTATGGATATACTCAAAGGTTTGTTTAGGATTTCCTTGTCTCCTTTCTCTTCCTTGTGTTTGTACAACATCTGGCATCTCGATTCAGTGCAATGACTATGGTTTCTAGCTGTGGTGGTATTAAAATAATAATTAACAATTGCTCTGGTTGGTACAGGCGTCCACAGCATAAATTCTCGTCACTGAAAGGTACATGTCATTTTGAGGCGTGGAGAAAGTGTTTACTTGTTGTTACACATCTGCGTTGGCAAACTTAGGAGTTCCTCCTGCCTCGCTGCCAGGGAGCACTGTTCTTTACTCTCAGTAGCAAAGGAGCCCTGTTCTTGTTGGCCTGTTTGCATTCCTGTGTGCTAAAGAGAAAATAGGGAAAAGCCTCTTTAGCTGCAAGTGTTGTAGGGGAAGGCTGTGTTTCTATTTTGCCTTAAGGTACCACATTCAAAACGAGAGAAGAACAACCATAGGACTGCTGTGGAGGAAACTCCTGCGACACGTACTGAGGTGTAGCCTATCCTTTTGTGGGTGGGTATTATCTTCTGCTAAGTAGCATGTAAGTGCATCTTTCCATCTCAGGGTTGGTGATGTAATTTAGAGTCTGCGATAAATGTCAACATAGAGTTTTCTGGCTATGAATTTATCTTATGCACATGTGTCTGTAGGTCTGCGTGCACAAAACGTGTAGTAGAGCTTTAATCTTTTCCTGAGACGTTTTAATTTGTTAGGCCAGGGTGGCTGTATAATCAAACAGCAGCTCTTAAGAGCGGAGAGTGTAAAGCACAGAGCAGAGGCACAGAGTGCTGATACTCTTGTGAACTCCTTCAAAGTATTCGACAGCCGCATGGGGCCCCTCAGCCAGAAAGATTTTAAATGCCCTAGCACGATGTGACTTTTATTAGATATATTTGTAATATTGGTGTGGACATGTATGTCAGTTTAAACTATATAATAATTTCTATATATTCAAGGCAATAATATAAAAGAAAAGTTATTTTTGGTATGATTCCTCAGAGTATACAAATTCCAATAAATCTATAGATAAGATAGATATTATTACAATTAATATATGAAGACAAACTGATGGCACGCCGTGACAAATCTGATAACCAGAGGTTTACTACAGAGCTTCTTGGAAAGCTAGAAGTCTTTCTGCTGGATTTTTGGCTTCTGGAAAGTTTCCTGAGGTGACAACAGCAGTATTTCTAGCATGAGTACAATAATTTTCTTTTCAGAAATACTGTAAATCTATTTACAGAGTCAGAGTTGGTTTGAGAAAAGCTTTGAAGGTTTTGTCTTGATCTAAATAGTCTAATTACACAGCATATTCTTTAGTTATGCTGCACAGTGCAGACCAGCACTCGGGAAGTTGGGATGTCACTTTTCCAGAAAATCTGCACTTAAAATATTTCTTCTGATTAGAGTGTGAAGAGCTGAGGGCATATAAAAAATTGATGGAAAAATTATGTAGATAACTAACACTCCGCTACTGAGTATTCATCCTGGTTGCCAGTTTGGCAATGTTGGGCATCTCGTGGCCTATCTCGTGCCTAAGTCTGTTTCTTAATTCCCAGACTGAGCATTCCTTTGTCTGTGGGCTCTGTTTGCTAGACATGCTCAGGGCATGCCAGTACACCCCAGCAGCCATAAGTACAAAGCACGTTACCAGTCATGACCAAGATTATGCCCATTTTCTTAGAGAAACAGTTAACATCTGTCAGAGTATTCCTCCACTTTCTTCAACCTCAACAGTTTCATTTTAGTAGCTTTGTCTCCATTTTCCTTCATACAAGAGAGTGACCTAACCCCTATGTCATTTTTTTTTGTGAGTTTGAGAGGAGGAAGGAGACCATCTCTCCAGTGGTGAAATTAAGATGCTTATCCAGCGACTCAAAAATTAAAAGGACAGTATTTCTCTAGCGCGGTGATGGGCAGGCTGCTCCTCTGGAGGAAAAGCGGATGACGTTCTGAGCACTGCTTGTACAGAGTTTGATTCTCTCATGCAAAATGCGTAAACAGAATATTGTGTGGGGACTGAAGTTCTTTTTTGCAGATGACAGTCTCATCATTGATCTAGATTAATGGTTTGTAACACCATGAGTTTTGTTTTTTCTAGTGCTTTGTTTGAGGTCTGTGGTGAAAAGAGTTTTTGTTCAGACTTGCCTATATCCTTGTCATTGAAGTCTCCCCTCATAAAAAGAAGTAGGTTGATACTTAGAAATAATTTTCTGGGCATGAACTTTTATGACTACGAAGGGCAAGTGTAATTGTCATCACATAAACCGACTGCGTGTACGTAAGAGTCCTGGCAGCGTCCTTTGTGCTGAACCCCAGTCTTGAACGTAGTGCTCTGATTGTGAAAGGAGGAGAGTCCTGGGTTCTTCCTTTTGGCTCTTTTTATTTTCTGTCTTCTGATTTCGTTTTGGGTTTGATTTCCCCTTCCCCCTTATGTCTTCTTTTTGGCACTGTTCTGCTTACAATACTACATGATAGCAGGAATTCTTTACAAGTTTTGGCTTCTAGAGCACTTATTTATGGAGATGTGCTTACTAAGTGGTGTGCTACCTTTAGCTTCACCTCCTCGGGCAGTACCTAAGAAAGAAGCCCGTTAGAGGAAGTTGACACTGGAAGACTGAAGATACTGACTGGACTTTTAAGTGTTTTTCTCTACTTCTTAATATGACCCATTGTTAGTTTTCTATTCTGCCGATTATATTTAGGAGAGGAAGATTTATTTGAATTGCTTTCATAAAAGAAGACACACTTAAATTATTTCTTCGAGTACTTGCACTCTATCTTCACAGGCTCTTTTTTTACGCTTTCCCCCTAATTTCTCTCCTGTTGTAATTTAAAAACCAAAAAATGTAGTTGGTTCTTTTTACCAAATGGAAAAAGCAGTCAAAATTACAGCTCCATGCTATGAATCTGCCTTTGTATGCCCTCTGTGACTGCCCTTTTTTTGGAGCACCTCCACATTCTTCACGTGGTTGTCTTAATGTTCTGCCGTGCAGGCGGCTCCCCATCCCTCTCTGGTGGGATCCAGCCATTGTTTATATCTTGGTCATACGGTCTTTTCTGCCTGGGCTGTTTGACAGTCTTTGGTTAGAGGTACATATTGTTCTTCTGAGTGAATTTATACTCTCTAATGCCTTATTGCTAAGTAGTGTAATTATGCTGCGGTGTGTAGGTACGTATTGAACACTAAACAATGTATGTTGCTAAGAAGAGTACTTAACTGTTCTGAATGGCTTCGCTTGCTGGGGTGTTAATGGAAAAAAAGATTAAAACTGGATAACTGCTTATACAAACATGAACATGCGGTTGTAGCAGACCTTTTTTCTTCCTAGCTGCTTTTCTTTCTGTAAATCAAAGCTTTCCTTCAAAGAAATCTCAAGGAAAAGTGATGCCTCAGCAGGGAGTCTTCATTCTACAGGAAACAAACATTTTGTGCTTGTCCTCTGCGATTGGCTTAAGTGTAATAGAAGCTTATTAAGAGAGTGCTGGAAGCTCCTGGTTTGTAGGGAGCACTCTGCAAGTCTTTGCCCTTTTTGCTGAAGCCATGTGTGTTCCTTTCTCAATTGAATAGAATGTTCTTTCTGAGGAAGCTCTCGCCAGTGCAGGCTTTTGCAGTTAGTACTCTTTCCATTAAAAAAACCAATCCAAATATTAATATATTAGAATAAGAAAGTTTGCATGTAAATATGGCACATTTTAAAAGCTTTTGGATTTATCATGTATTTAACATGGGCATGTGTAACTGGGAAAGTAATTAGAGTTGTTTATTGCTAGAATTGTCACTCATGCAATATCTTGTCCTAATTTTCATTTAAGATTATTGATTTGGGATATAAAATCCAGTGTAAATACTGATAAGTGTTTTTATTACTAGTATTTTTAGGGACAAAACTAGAAAGCAGTAATGAAGAAAGTGGCTTCAAAGTGATAGCAACAAGCAGCCAAGAACTTTTGGTGTGATAAAGCAGCCAAAGAACAGTGACCTTTTAGATACTGTATACAAAGGAAGGCGTTGTGGCCTGTGTAAGAGTAAAGTACAGTGTGATAGAGGGTTCAGGGAACATTCGCAGAAAGGCATGTGTTTAACTTGAACTGATATAGTTATAATAAACTTGAATTATGTGAATTCAAGAAATGGCAAAAGTAAGTCTTGTATAGTACGTAGAGATTATGGACTGATATGTGGAGAAATATTAAAAATAATAATTATGCATATATCACTCAAACTCTTCACGAATGATACACATAGATCATAAACAGATCGGGAGTATGGGTATCAAGCGTGGAAAGAAAAAATGATGAATTCGTGCAACCAACCATCTTTCCAGTTGTAAACAGTAAAACTGAATTCTCAGTGTTTGAGATTATTCTATGAATAACTTCGATAGCTGGTTAATTCTGTCTCATCACCAAGTGACTTTCAGTGATGCGCTGGTTTCTGAAGGTGGAACAGTGTTACTTGGTTTGGAATGGATACACCGATCGGATAATTTTTGATTGGAGGAGGAGGAGAGAGGATTTGTGCCCCGTGAATTAATCTGTAAGTGTAAGTTCCAATACAGAAATTACTTTTTAACTTTCCTTTGTATTCTATATTTTTCATTTACCCGTATTTCCTTATCTGACAATTTTTTTAAAAAACCTTTATAGTAGAATGTTTCTAGTTTGTTTATGAAGCTTTGATACTGTAATTTCGGGAGCAATATATTAGAAGTTAAAAAAAGGTGTAGTATTGGAAACTGGGTTGATAATATCATCAGCAAATTCAGCTGCGAATTTAGGTTCCATTTGTTAATGACATAGTTTTATTCTCTTAAAAACTAATGGAAGATAAAAATCCAGTTGAATTTGTTCTGCCATTACATGCTATAGAAATTGCATTTTTTTTATGCAAGGGTTACTTAATAAGAGGATGTTCATAGTAGGAAAAATAATATCTGTATTTTGCTTGTTTTAATACCAGGGTTTCCCAACAGCATTTAGCTACAGAGACGAGCGAGTGAGCAAATCTCCTAATTAACCTCCATGATTATGCATCGTGCCCCCTTCATTAAATAGATCTAACAGGGAGAAAAGCCAGTTGTTTCTAATAATTTTCTAGTGCTTTTGTGGTTTGTATACTTCAGTGTTCTGAAGGTCGGATAGAACTACCAGACCATAAAATCCAGCCAGCGAGAGATCTGGAGCTAAGAGAGCTCAAGGATTTATTAAGTGATGTGAAAGTCTATTGTTTTGTGCATGTGTTACATAATTGCTGTCAATGCAAGGCTGTTAAAATTCCCTGCTAGTAATAACACGAATACCATTTTATAGCTTCAAGAGGAGATAAAAGAAGTTTCTTAGTCAGCACTTCAACAATATCACAGCACATGTCAGTTTTATTATTCTGGGGCCCTCAGTTTTGGCAGATGCTCTCCATTCTGGCTGTGGTGTGGTAATTACCATATAAATTAAGCAGTGAAATAAGCTGAGTGCAGCCTTATCCCTTCTGCCTGTAACCAGGTTGCAAGTACCGCAGTGTGAAATAGGCATAATTCGGGCTGATTATATTTAGAAGGCCACATTTCGAAATGCTCAGCCTTTATCTCTATTCAGGGCAATTTTAAAAGTAAATTGAAGCTGTTTAGTTGCTGTGCAAACAGAAGGATCATTCTTTCTCCATAAGGTACTCTCCATAATAGCATTCCAGGAATTAGTTTAATCCACCCAGGTTTGATTCATAGCCACTAATTATATTTCAGCATACATTCTAATGCTTCAAGTTATATGTGTCCTTACTTTAATGAGTTGTAACTAGTCCTTAAATTGGGAGCTTTGCACTTTTCTTTTATATCTAACAGGCTTTACTTTGGAGTTGATAGGATTAAATGACTATGGAAAGTCTAGGAAAGTGAGCTGAAATGAGTGGATTTGTTTTCTCTTGCTCTGTGGTTTACTCCTAATTCAGTTTTCTTCTGCTCATTTGGGAAGCTTTGGAAATTTTTAAATCAAGAGTCCGAATGAAAATTCTCAGGTGATAGTGATAAACCAGACATATTCCTCCATGGGCTAAGTGCATGTGTCAAGAGCGGGCAAAGAGAAAGATGATGTGAGTGACTACTGCTTCTTAAAATCAGAAAAATTGTACTGGGAGATAAAAGCCTCAGAAGAAAAATAGTGTATTACATATCTTTTTTTTCCTGATGTTGCATTACAGAAGTCAAAACATTTTAGAGATCTGAGTGTATTATGAATGGTGTGGTGGACACAAAAGAAACGTGGCCAGGGTCTTGGTAAGCTGGTGGCCCTGCCCGTGTTTCTTGATTTACATTCTTCTTCTAAATTTGGTGTCATGAAAAGAACCAGAGGGGAGACTCATGTCCTCAGTATTCTGCCACAGTTAATTAACTTTTGCTTTAGTAGACTATTTTCTGCAAATGTGAATCTGCAAAACTGCTGCTTCAGAGATAACTTCTAATATTTTAATAAGATGAAACTTAAATTAGGGGATTTTGATTCTTGTGCTTAATTTTGACCTCCGAAGTATCAACTTCAAGATGTTATTACATTTATAAAAAGTACCTTTATTCAAACCAGAATCAAATAGGATTCCTATCGTCTCCATTTCCAAGGTACTTTTGGAATAAAAAACCTGGTTTTACTGTTTCAGTGATTTTCTTCAAGTAGAACATTTGCATTTCCTTTAACATTCTTAGCATGGAACTGGCCATTTAAAAAGTGAAACAGAATGGATATAATAGGACATCAAATCTTTAAATATCACAATGGTATTTAAGTGTAGTATGAATAAACACCAATGCCAGAACCATTTCCAGCTCAGCTAATTTTTATTATTTCTAATTAAACTTCTCTTTGTCAGGCATTTCTTTTTCTGCCAGTTGTATGTTGAGTTGTTAAATATTTGAATATTAGGGTAATCTTTGTGAGCTTATTGAATACATTTTGATATAGTTAAACGAGGAGAAAAGGCACCTCCAATCTACCAGACAGATGGTACATGACATGAAATGACTTCTGTTTTGGCGGATCCTAATTTTTTCTCATTTTTATAAGTCTTTCTGAGGAGAAGAGAAAATGAGATAAACCATTTAAAACAATTATTTTCTGTATGTGTATGTACTGTATGCATTGTTATTAATTCTCACTATATAATTATCTTCATTAGGGCTCTTCTGTATTTGCATTTTCTTAGATCAAATCAGTGAAGACATGCTCTAGTCCCACAGAATCTTTAGAACATTCACAGAGGAGTATGCGTGGTCAAAGAGGTCTCACTGGGCAGAGTAATTTTAAAATACGATGCTGAAGTCACGGCTTGGTTTCGATACTCGTACCTCTCCGTAAACGCTCAGTTTAGCAGCCATGCTTGGAGTGTCTGGTTTTTCGTGAAAGTATTTGCTGTGGTTGACAGAAATAATCTGAGAACAGAGGTTACAGGAACAGCTAACAGTGGACAGAACCAGTGAATTGATGCTGAGCATATGGGATGGAAGACTTTGGTTAACCATTAGAGATGTGTTAAAGTTTGATACACTGTTGAGCTTGTTTCCCAAGCAAATACATATAACAAAACAACTCCAAAGTACTAATTGTATTATACTACTTGACTTACCTGGATTTTTGCCAGGTGGAAAATTATTAGGCTAAATCTCACATGTACTTTCACAGTTGACCTCCCAGTAATCCTTTGGAGGAGGAAAAAAAAAAACAACCCACAAACAAGAAACATGGGAAATAATATTTCATGGGGAAAAATGTGTTTGAGTATTGGCAGACTTAATATTGGAAAAAATGCATTCCACTACCATCCTTAACTCTTAAACGTTATTAATTCACAACTTGTCGACTTAATATTGGAAAAAATGCATTCCACTACCCTCCTTAACTCTTAAATGTTATTAATTCACAACTTGTCATTCTGTATCAAAAATACTCACAAAACCAAATCAAATACTTGTTACGCTTGATGCTGTATCACCGAGTATTCGATGCGGGTATCCAAGACATCGGTAGAACCTAATAGAGTAGCTCCAGAGACTGGATTATTTGGAAGGTGCTCTTGGCAGCTTCAGCTGTTGCTTTCCCTTCTCTTCTGTCTCAGAGGCTTTCTGTTTGTGTTTTGTTTATTAGCTGTAGTGCTTCTCTTTGCATTTCGTAGTGTGCAAGTGGACTAACCGTACTAAGCATGCAATGGTAGATCCTCTCCTTGTAGAGTTAGGATGCTGTCACCTGTGGTTCTGCGCTGTTCCCGTTAGGTTTAGTCAGCCTTGAATAGGCAGTAATATTGTTTACAGTTATAAATCCCACTGAGCGTGAAAATAAATGGAAAACAACTTTAACTGTGAGCACAACAGATTTTTATGTGCAATTTTAATCTTGGTTTATCATTTTACCTTATTTTAGTTCTAGAACACAGCATGCAGCAAACACTTCCTACTTTAGTTTGTTCTTAACCTTCTCCATTTTAAACCATTTCTGCGGTTTACCTAGTAATAACTTCCTTGAGGGTATAAGCTGCCAGGTGATGTGCGATTTCATTAACTCTATAAGCTTCAAGCTTAGGTTAAACACTGTTGGTACCGGATACCAGAATCTCATGAATAAATACAGTGAACTTATTTATGTTTTGATGAAAGCTAGAGAATGGTCAAGTTATGTATTAATTCATTTCCATGCATCTTTAGGCCTTACTGGGTAATTTTTCACTAAGAAAAAAGCCTATGCTGCTCTTCTAAATGTGACCAGTGTGATGTAGACAGAAGGAAACAAACTATACAGAGCAAAGAGGGGAGCGACTTTGGGCTCTTGAAAACAATGAAACTGCTGATGTCTTTTACTGAAGTTTTAAAAGGAGTAAAACCATGTAGTCTATGAACAATGTAATATGCAAGACTAAGAAAAGCTTTTCTTGTGGGTTTTATGGTGCAGTGAATTAAATTCTGAATTTAGTGATTTTAACAATTGTTCCAGCTGAGCTAGGTAAACATTGTCTCTAGGACAGCGTTTCTGAGGGCAGTCTAATTAATCATTAACACAACTAACTTTGTGAAATGAATGCCCCCTGCGATGCACTTGCTGCTTCTACACAACAGCCTGTTGTCAGCTGAAAATTGGAGGTAGTTTCTGCTTCGAAGCAAAACTTTAAATTCTTAGTTACTTGTTACTGCAAGAAAAAAGAGAAAAAACTTCTGAAAAATCATGCTTAAATATTAATTTGGACTGAAATTGCGGGAGCATTCTTGGAATCGTTCTTGCATAGCCGTCTAGTGTAAAATGCTTTAAAGCAGTTAACGTGCATATTTCACCTTGGCGAACTACTATTACAGTGGCACAAAAAAATGCAGTCTGCAAATAATTAAACAATAATTAAAACAAGAATAAACTAGATTTCTTTTAGTACTGAGGTCATAGTTTTGAAAGCTGGTGTTCTCTCAGGCTCTTGGGTTTCCTTTTGTCACGGAAGGGGAAGTCTGCCCGAAGTTCTCTGTTCTGCCAGCTCCTTCGCAGAACGCCGGTGTACAGAAAGCAACGCGGCTTGTGCATATTGTTGTACTCTGGGCGCTTTTGCTGTCGAGGCAGAGAGTTCAGCAGCTGTCAGATGAGTTCAGAGAGGGAGATTCCTTGTGTAAGATCATTTTAAAGTCCGTATATTCTATAGGTAATGAAGATTTTTTTCCTGAATAGTCTAGTAATTCACATTCTGTTAAAACACTACATCTGTTCCAGATAAGATCCATGTAAGTCCTCAAATGATTGCAAGAACAATCACTACAGAAAATCTTGATGTTCTATAAACAACGCACAACACAAGAAAGTGGAATTTATTTAGTTTAACGTAGATGTAATCCTGCACCTGCATTCACGTGCTGTTTGTGAATGCTGTGAGTGCTTGGGCATCAGCCTGCCTAGGAGTTTAAGAAAAAACAACCCTCATGCAGTTTCATAGTTTGTACTTGAAATGTTTAAGGGACCTGCTAAAGTCTAAGTCATTTTAAGATTCTGAGTTAAAGCCTGTCCTAACCTGTGCTCACGACTGCCATTAGTAAAATTAAGAAGTCCGTGAGACTGATTTTTACCAACTTACCTTCTGAAGAACCTAGAGAGTAGAGAGCTGTCCTTCCATTCTGAGCAGAATACTCTTAGTCTGTATTTCGAGCACAGGATGAGTGTAACTGTTTGGGTAAAATAACAACTCTCATCTCAGGCCCATCGAGTTCTGAGGAATGTCATTTATGTGGTAATTTCCTTTAGCATTTATTGCCTGTCTAAGTCTTGAATGAATCAAGTAGAATATATTACTTGTGACATAGATTTCGAAATAAGATCATCTTGAATATCTCTTGGGGGTGAGGAGGAGGATAGCCTGATACTCGGCTGCTTTTTATGGTTTTTTAAAACTTTGTTAATTCATCATTCAAAATTACGATCTCTTTAACAGCAGATACTCTGCTGCTTGTTTTGAAAACGTAATTTTGTTTAGATATACACACATAATCTTAACAGGTAAACTAGCTAATTGTTCAATGAGCTGTAATCTTTATGGGCTTTGGAACAGGGTTTATCATGAAGGTTCAGTTGGAGAATCAAGAGCCTTACTCTTCGTTAGGTTTTTGTTATTGTCATGACCAAACGGAGTATCTATCTGAAAAAGAAGATTCCAAACCAAATTAATTTTCTTGAAATCATTTGTCGTCTTCCTCTTTGTAGATATTTTGTGTTTGAGCGTAGTGGTCTTCACAGTGAATTCTAGAATAGGAAATTAACAATAATAGAAACAGTGGCCTTGTACTTCAGACTTCTCTGCTGAGCTGCTAATGTACAAGTTGTTCAAAACATTTATCTAAACATATGTTTTAGTTCAGCATAGAAAGTATTGGATATGTAGTTTTGAAATAAATGGAAATAAATAATTAAAAAATTATTTGGTTCATCTTCCGTGTAGTATAGCTTTGACTAAAAGTTACCGACTAATCCTTTTAGTAGGAGGAGACCTTTAAGAACATCAGGTCTGACCATTAGACCAGCACTGCCAAGTCCATCACTGAACCATGTTCCTCAGCACCACATCTACACGTCTTTCAAATACCCGCAGGGATGGGGACTCCACCACTGCTCTGGGCAGCCTGTTCCAGGGCTTGACAACCCTTTTGGTGAAAACGTTTTTTCTAATATCCAGCCTAAACCTCTCCTGGTGCAACTTGAGGCCATTTCCTTTTGTGTTATCGCTTGTTACTCAGGAGAACAGACTGACCCTCGGCTTCAGTACAACCTCCTCTCACACAGTTGTAGAGAGCGATAAGGTCTTCCCTGAGTCTTCTCCAGCCTGAACAACCCCAGTTCCCTCAGCTGCTCCTCATAAGACTCGTGCTCTAGACCCTTCACCAGCTTCCTTGCTCTTTGATTCTGAATGACTCCTTTTACATAGTAAAGTTATCAATAAAACAGAATGCGGTGATAAGTCAAAAGGTGTAGGTAGTGTTTGAACATTGGCCATATCTCAGTCGTGCAAAGTGGTAAGGAAAAAGAACTAGCCATTCAAAATGTAACATTTCGGCTGAAACAGGGATACGATACAGAATACGTTGAATGATGTATGTTTAACTCAGTAGAGTGTCTATTTTGTGTCTTTCCGTTTTTTCAGAGTTAATACTTAGACTACTGGTTTTGTTAGAAAAGAGGGAATATTGGTCACAAAGCTGTTATTATGTAGGAGATGTTAGAAATAGTTTTCCTCTTGATTTACCATGATTCTCTTTTCATTCCGACATATTTATCAGGACTGTTCATATAAAAACCAAGGTGGTGGGAAATGTCCTAGGCTTATTTCCTGTGGAAGAGAGAACCATGTAGACAAGTCACAGATATGTTACTCTTACGTTATTGCTTATAAAAGCAGGAGATAGTTTGGCTGAGGGTGTCTGAAATGTCAGTAGTTAATCTCTGGCTTCTGGCATCCTGTAGCTGTGGCTGTGGTGTATTGACATCTGTCTGCACGTAAAAGGGAAACCCTTGCTGTAAGCAGGGTTTTGTTAGTCTGTTTAGCGTAGACTAAACAGGGAAGGTGTTAAGTGTTAGGAATTTGTATTGGGTTTCAGAGTGGTTTACTTCAGAGAAATGCTACTGAGTTCTCTCGTTTCATATATGAAAGACATCATAATATGTAATAATATTTCTAGACATGACTTTTTTCTCACTTTTGTTGTGCGTTGTTTGCCTTCTCCTGAACAAACGTCGTAACTGTGTAAAATAGGTGGGTCACTGTCCGTGTATTCGGATGCTTCTGAGGTCTAGATTAAGTTTCCTAGATGTTTCCACAATGTGCTTGCATTTACTGTGAAGTGGTAAAACAAGTGGCTTTGTTAGGAATATGTGGGCGTGCTGAAGACTGTTCCAGTACACAGAAGAAGCTTATTTTGTATTTTCAGGGTTTGTCATTCTGTCTTCGCTACTTAAATTGATGTTCTAAAGCCTGCAGGCCCGTGCTTGTAATATGAATTCAGAGAAATCCTTACAGTTGAATTTCCTCCTGTGTGCACTGAGGATTAGGCCTGTGATTTGCATTACTGGAAATTATAGAAGTGCCATTTAAATAACATTATTCATTATTGCAGGCTGTGCATAGGAGAATTTTTTAAAAAATAATTCAAAAAGTTTAGACCATTTCAAATATTTCTTAACATGGCAAAAATGCATATTTCCAAGAGGAAAGTGCAATTTTCTGGTTGCATGTAATAAGAGGAATACTTTGATTTTTACTTTTTTTTATGACTGTAACTTAGTTATATTGAGCTTGCTCCAGTTACACTAAAAATTGGACAGGAATATTACGATGGTCCTGAGTTTAAATTTCCATTACAAGAGCTTTTAGACATCCAGTGTGTATCCATCTAAGCTGCGTATGCTTGCTTAGAACACTGTCTTGTCTAGCCAGGCAACAGAAACCAGGGCTGAATTTTGAAAACCCTTCCCCATCGCTCAGCTGTGCGTAGCGCACGGATGCTGCTTTCACAATAGGCATTCTTGTATGCATAATAAATCAGTTTTTTGCCTGACCAGATGATGCATTGCAAGGTGGCTGTAGTCCCCTGAGATGGCTGGCTGTGGAAGCAGCCAGCAAAACCGGTGAAAAAACCAGCGAAATCAGGATAGATAGTTATTTTCGTTTTGGTAGTTCTCTGTTCTATTCAGTCATTTTGTAAAACTTTATAAAGTTTGTTTTATTGCTTTACTGATCAAGAAAAAACAGTCTTCTGGTAGGTAAATCATACCAAACGTGTTTGAAGAGTGGTTCATATGCGTGAATTTTGTATAAAGGAATGAGAATTTTTTTTGCTATAGATGCATTGGCTGGATGGGATTTCTGCCTCCACTATTTAGATGTGCTATTCCTGATCTACTCTAAGAACCAGCTATTTTCTGCTTTTATGGGAAACAGATGGAATGTCTGAAATTCCCCTTACAAAAAGGAATCTGGATCCTGCTGAGTAATAGCAAGACGGTTGTCTTTTTTTTAACTGCAGATGTAAAATTCAATACCAAAGGCATGCAAAATATTGAAGGTGATTTACTGCTAAGATTTAATATTGCTTCTTAAATTACATAGCTCTAAGGAGTATATCTGGCTACAGGATTAATTTCAAGAGATGGAGCGTAATTTTTTGTTGGAGAAAGGTTTTTCTAAAAGGAAGAAATAAAAGTAATATATTTAAATATTTCCATTGCTCATATTAACTGGCAATTTTTCTTTTGTTTATTTGTTGCTGTTTATAAGCATTTGTTATGTGCCTGTGTACTTCCTATGACTTTACCAAGTTTAGGTGCGTAGTGCAAATAAAATGGCAACACATTGCTGAACATGTTTTGCTTGTGTCGATGACAGCGGAAACTGGAGATGCTCAGAAACTTGTTGGAAGATGTAGGTTTATCATATTTTTAAGAAATTTAAATACGTTAATTTTAAGACTTAAATATGAGGCACTTAGGAAAACAGCAACGAGCAAAAAATGTAGTTCCGCTTGCATGACTAAGAGGAATATAAATCAGCGATGCATATACATCCTCTTCTTCTGAGCTAGACATGTATCTTTATTTTTAGGAGATTACAGTTTATATTTACCCAGCAAAATCTGACATCTTTCTGATATGGATTGCGTTTTGTTGATGTTATTGCCTAGTTTTCATCTTTCTTTCAGAGGAAAAATATGGTAGTAAGCTGAAGATGTTGGGAATAACACATTAGAAGTACTTCAAGCCTTTACTTGGTGTGGAGCAGATACACTGTGATGAAACAACAATTACTCTGTTGTTCCCACACGATCGTGTTTTCAAAGTCATGTGGATTTGGGATAAAATTAATATGAACTCTGTGACCGCATCCCCTGGATTTGAAAATTTTAGGAAATTATTGTTATTTTTTTTTAATTTTAGCCCTTAATTTTCTTCTTTATTAAAATACTTGGGTTTGCAGGTGAAGACATATGACCAGTTTTATGTTATTAATA
>NW_010391100.1:194233-195419 GCF_000710305.1 Buceros rhinoceros silvestris | reverse complement strand
CCCAGAGGGCTGCTGGGGAGCAGGATGCACCCACAGGATGTCAAAAGAGGAACAGTATCTGCCTCATTTACTAGCCGCACGGTGATGCTGCAAGGTCAGCACTAACTGCCTCACACAAAACAAACCCCTTCCACTTAAGATGGGTGTTCGTGGAGGTGTGTGCTGAGGTGGGATCTTTGCAGAGTGCCTGTGAGTGATGTGGATAGCAAACAGGAGCCCAAGTAAAAAGCACACTATAAGAAAAACTAGGTCCCACGCTCATCTTCTCAGAGTTTAGTTGTGGCAGGGGAGGAGGAAGTGGTGCTAGTGTTATCGATGTGAAAGTCTGAGCCTGTACTTGCTTACTCGACAGAGTTCCTCAGTGAAGAGTTTCTCAGCAGTCCCACAGCTTCAGCCTTCTAGCTTCAGGTCTCTGCTGCATTACCGCAAACTGCTCTAAGTACAGCCCAAGATCTTCATCACCCAACACCTTCTCTCTGAGCATCTCATCTTGTCAGGAAGGATCATCCCTAGGTTCACATCAGGCCCGCTTTACCCCCTTGTCCCCAGTTCGTATGTCAGGTATCTGATGAGCTAATCATGGAGAATTAACAAACCACTTCCCTATGTACGGAAACCCTGGGACCTGAGGAAAACCGAGGTGGTGTCTCCAGGGTTTGCTCCGTATAGATAGAATGCATTCAAGGCAGCTCACGTCAATCTGAATTGGAGCGAGGACCATTCGCTGGTGCAGCACACAAAGGTGTTTTGAAGGCATCTTCTCTGTTTGCTTCTGGTTCTCCTACTCACAGTCTCTCCTTGCAACCCCAGCAGAGAGTGTCTGGGGAATGAGAATGAGCTGGGCGTGTGCTAAAGGCAAGGCCCAATCCCCTCAGAACACCAAACCTCCTACCATGAAGCGATTAGTTCCCAGCTTTAGTACCACGCAGTATGTGGAAACCTGGTTGTTCTGTAACTGGCTGCTGAGCACTGTGGGTCTTTGCACAGATGACAGAGTCTTTGGAAAAGAGCATTTTATTAAATTACTTTGGCTAAACAGTCTGACACTGGGGGACAGGCATTGAAGTACAAATAAGCATATGGATCAATGTTCGCTTATATAGTCCAACCTTCTACCGAGTATTTGAGAGATTCATTTCTCTGTCTTATAAAGCAGTTAACAAGGAGAAGAAAAAAATAGTGAGAT
>NW_010391100.1:173569-194137 GCF_000710305.1 Buceros rhinoceros silvestris | reverse complement strand
CAAGGTCCTGCTGATGGCAATACATGTTTTATATTGAACAGAAACAATAGTTGGGTCTAAAATCTTTCCCTGTGAAGTCAGAAAAACCGTCTTTTACCTGTTCTTGGGCAATGCAGTTCAGAGTGGCTGCTGTCTTCACTTACAGTTCTAGAGCACCATAAAGACTATCATGGAAACTCCTCTCTATTATTACCAGCGTGTGTTTTAGGCATGATTTTAAGAAGTGCTGACATTGGCTTGTTTTCATTACTAGAAGCTAATGGAGCTTCTTCTGGATAACATAATTGTATGCTACTGTTGAACATAATTTGGGCATGGTGATTTCCCCTAGTTTGTTGGTTGAGTTTTTTTAATGAAGATACTTACTGGTGTTTTGCTTGTTTAGTTGGTTGAGGGTTTTTTTATGAAGATGCTCACTGGTGCTCCTGCCCTTAACAGCTGACCCACAAACACGAGCTCCACAGATGGTTATGGAACAGGGTACATATTATGAACAGATGAAGGACACTGTTGCTCAGGTAAGCAGTTACATGTGTTGAAGAAACAAAACCATTCGAGTGCTCAACACTTTGCATTTGCTCAGGTGAGACCAGTACCAAGGCACCAGCATGACTTTAGCTCATGGGTTGGTCCACTTACCGAGACTACTATTATAATATGTTGATAAAAGATATTCCAGAAGCTCTTCCTTTGCATTGATCAGATCCTTCACTACTTTGATGTTGATGTAGCTATGTGGAAAGACGTGAAGATAATACGTATTAACCACTGGTTGTGTTTTCTCTGGATTTTACAAGAGACAGTAATTGCTAGGCTAAGTTGACAGGATTAGGTGTTCAGAGACTCCTGGGACCAGCCCAGTCTGGGCATGGGATTTAAGGTGGGTGGCAGCATGATCCTGACCACACTTGGAGTTTAAACCGATGCCAACCCAATCTGGGTGTTCCCACAACAGGCTAACCCTGACTAAACTGGAACCGATCCAGCGTGGGCTACTACATGTTGGGTAAATCCGAGTCTAACTGCCAAACGGTAAGACTTCCAACACTAATGTGGTGGTTATGACTTGGGAAGCCTCCTTTTGTTGTCACTAAGCAGTCACAGTCACAAGCACTGGGATCTGAGACAACCTAGAGAAGAAATTAAAAGAAACCCAAGGAGAAGTGGAGGTCAAGGGAACATTTTTCCGAGAAATAAAGAATCAGCTCCTGTACTTAATCTCTTACTTTCATGTATCTGACCCAAACACCTCAGTAATATGAAAACCGGTGTTCAGTGTGATATATAGCTGAATAGTATCTTTAATCAGTAGAAGCTGGACTTTAAGAAATTTTAGTTCATGGATTATTGCTGGACCATGTAAGTTGAAAAGATAGGTTTTCTGCTGCCAAGATTTATGGGTCATCCAAAGCCAGCAGGATAGATGATGTCTGCCTTATCTACAACAAAGAAAGCGATTGGGATGAATTCCCAAACAGGTAGTTACGTGAACGACGCAAAAGCCAAGGTGTATGTACTCACTGAAGGAAGAGCAAGTTGGTTTTGGCCTGGATTCATCGAAGCCCCTCCCAGAAGTAAAAAGAAGTTACTATGAAACAGATGTAGTGACGGGAAAATAGAGTAATTACCTGGAATTCAGCCCAAATAGTTCCTGTATGTTCTGATATTCTACATGTACCAGGAACGTAATGGAAGTGACACACACGTGATAACGCTTTATCTCAACCTCAGTCAGCTGGGGACCGTGCACATAAATAAGGAGCGGAAAAGGGTGAAGCAAGAATATTTTTATTCTCTTTGTAGAGCAACCACAGAAGTGTGTAGGTTTCAAAGCTCATGGTTTTTCAAACAGCCTGATATTCTCATTAATTCTTCTTTTTTCCATTCGAGAATAGATACGCTCTGTTAGTTTCGAAAAGCAAAGGTACTCATTTGCATTGTTTAAGCAGCATGTCCTACTGAGTATCTTCAGTACATTTTCACGGAAAACAAACTTACAATGTAGAGAAAAAGAATTCTTTCCTATCATATGCTAATTTATGAATGATTTTTTGAAACAGTATTGAAACGAGAGAATCCATTATGGCCAGATTCTGAAATAACATGTATCATTCTGCTTAAGCAATCTATGCTAAAGGTTCTTTACATGTAATTACATGCAGATATTACTTAACTTCAGTGCTGATACAAGAGGGTTAGGGCGAGGCTGCAAACCCCAACATTCCTCGCAACCAGGGAGAAACCATGAATCGGAATTTGTAAAACTAACTAAATAAATTCAGTCCTAGATGGAGATGGGTATTTTGGACCAACAGGAATTAACAGAGAATGCATCGAAAGAGAGAGCCTTGATCTGTGTCATTTCTTGTAACGGCCAATCCTCATTGGAAGTTCCTTGCTTACTTACGTCACCCGGACAATTGTACCACTTAAACTGAGTTTTCACAGGATGCCAAGGAGCAGACTTCCCCTCGGATCTTGGCAATCCTTCAAGGTCGCTATGCCAAAACGTAGTTTTCCTTTCCAAATGAAAGTTTGTTAGTAACAACTCATTGTCCATCAAAAAGATATTATTCAACTTGTTCTGTCAACACGATATGTTGCCTCTACATGAAGCAACAGGTCCCAGACTTGGCCAGGGATGCAGGACTACACGGCAGGCAGAACCTGAAATTTGCTGCCTCTTTTTGTGATGACCAACTGCAAACTCCTAGCCTCCTGTTCAGGAGCTTCCCGCATGACCTCCATTGCGGGCATCTGGCTCTGCTTCAGCCTTCCAGAGGAGCACGGCCCTGGAGCGTGCTCTTGGGTGGGCCAGGCAGCTGCACAGAGGGTCGCAGAGGCAAACCAGTGCAATTCAGCACTTCTTAGGGCCTCACCAAGAAAGGTGGCATGTTCTTATCACACCTGCATTGGCTGCGTTCCATTCAGGACCCTCCATGCCACCCTTCTGCACTGTGAAGGGGACAGATTTAGCGCGCCTGTCACAACGCACCTCTCCGAAGCCTCCTGGTCTTCCACTGCAGCTACACCAGCCTGGCCCAGTTAAGACAGGGAATGCACCCCACCACACCTGCGGCTGAAGTGGGAACAATTCGAGGCCTCTTGCTGGTCTGCAATATCTTCCTTGTAATTCCCCTCACTGGAGGATTGTGGCCGTTAAATTAACGGGTTTGAATGGCACAGCAAGACCGGGAAAGGAAAGGCAGGGTTGTGGCTAGATTGAAATGCAAATTATTATAATTTAAATGCATTTTCTTTGCAGGCCATTGCATTGCTTCTTGCTGTGTTTTATAGGAAACAATTTAAAGTAAAACCGAAATCCAGGATTCTAGAAATTGCAGGAAAAAAGATATACAGGGAAGCTGGTTTTATCTGAACAGTATAAACGTACTTGATCTTCAATAACTCGTTAATGACAGGGTCGTTCTGCTTATTTTTTATTGCAGTTGTGATTTTTAGGATTAGGCCTATCACCGTTTATTAGTGTTTCACAGAAGGCAAACATCCGGTCAGCCCTGCCAAAGGCTCTCCACTGTACGGCAGTTTCTGTTACACTTCAGCCACAGAACAAACAAAGGCTCGGTTTCTAATAGGAAGGTAAAGGCACAACAGGGGGAGTGTCAGTAACAAGAGCAGCTAGTGCCATGAGAATTCACCTATTGCAAAAGACACATGAGGATCTGAAAGATCCCAGTTATCTCCTGGCACCATCACAGGCAAAAGTTCTGTTCCTTGCATGGAGCCAGACTGAGCTGTTACTAGAAACGAGGACTGGATGCGGACCTGGTGTTTCACAGATCAGGCAAATATAGCTATAGAAACCGAGGGAGATTATTCTGCAAAGTGCTATTTCTAGGTGAGGTTCCTCTTTCAGATCACTTGTCTCGGTGTTGCTCAATGGGGTTGAATTGCTGAGAAGTAATTTTGATCTCTTTGGTGTCATTTTTCTGGAAGTCTGTGCAGGAGACACCCTGAAAGTCTCTTGCACTTTTCTGTCTAATGCCAGAGCTGCTCAGGTCTGCCCGTATCTCTGTAGGGTCCAGTATGCAGTGCTAAGGGACTCTGACCCAAACAAAATCTCTAAATATGACTGAATATTTAAAAATAGCAAAATGAAACATATATATTGGGTGGAACCTGCTGGTATGAGACAGATTTGACAGAGGAGACTGCAGGAAGGTTTGTGGGCTGCTCTGCAGACCTGGCAGTATGTACAATGCTTTCTCGCTGTACATCTTCATACCGTCAGAGACATTGCCAGTGAATCCATCCTGATGGTACCCAGGGATGTGGCAAAGAGCTACCAGCCCCCGTGGAGGCTGAGGAAGAGAGGAGGTTACACCACCTGGCCAGAGGAGCTGCAGGGCTACCACCCTCCTGGGAGCGCTCCAGCCACCTTGCCGTCCCGCCTCACAGTCCTCCCGAACTGAGCACAGCACAGATAGACACAATGTAGGTGCTTTGTCTGAATTATTCAGGGACAGGTGATTTCATGTTAATGACAGCAAAAATAATGAGAGAATTTCTAGGAAAACCAAAGACATAAGCGTATGTTGGAGTGAGGCCACTCTGATTTCACAGGTTTAGAGGGGCTTACTATGGTAGAATTTTACAAAAAGTGGTGTACAATGTACAAACCATTAATAAAAGGTAAACAGTAACGCATTTGGGGGATTTCCCAATACCATTTCTCTGTCTTATAGTCAGGGAGGACACGATAATGTGAGAACTGGTATTAGAGTCAGGAAAAATCGCAGCATATTTTATGCATTTTCTTTCATCTTGGGATGATTTTGACCCCGGGAAACTATTTGCCAACAATAGATGAACTGTATTGCCTCTCCTGGTATGATATTACTGTTAAATGAATTTCTTTTAGTATTCATTTTAACACTGTTAGTGTTTACTTAGCAGTATATTAATAACACCAGGATATTTATAACGTAGGAAATGGCTAATGAAGTCTGCTCCTTCTGTCAGTGGATGTTTATGTTTCAAGGCTGCACTGGATCGTTTATGCAGGATTTAGAGCATGATGGTAGCGTTTTGTTACTGACTAATAATAAAATGGAAGTTAAATGGCAATTTCTACAGATTTTTATTATTATTATTATTATTTATACTACATTAGGACTCCCCCAGGCTTCAGATCAATGCTTGAAGCAGCTCAGCTGTTGCTGCTGAAGAGTGAGACAGGATATGTTTGATAGTGACGGGGACACGGGACTGGGAGCCAGAATTGTCCAGCTCTGCAAATAAGCTGACTCACTGCCTACTGCTCCTGTTGTGAACCCTCCTGCAAGTAGCCCTCTGGCTCTGACACATCTCTCCTAAACGAGTGGGGTTTGTACAATTTCTGTACGTTCTTCTATTCTACAGTTAATTCAGGGCCAAACTGAGTCTCCTAGTTTGACGTTTTTAGAAATACTCCACTCATTCTTCATGAATTTTCTCCCATTTGCTGTTTTAAATATTGACAACTTTCAAGCATAACACAGACTTGAAGCATAACTTCTGGGGAGTTTCGTAGATCTCTGCCACCTAGGAACTGTACCCCATGGTCTGAACACCAGTGGATTTGAGGGAGTTCCTTTGAAAAGCACAAATGCTTTTGTAATTATAAAACAAGTCAGGCATTTGAAAAGGTTATTTTTCCTTCTTCCTTTGCAAGCCTTGGTTCACTATCTGAAGTTTTCCTTCCTTTCTTGCAAAAACCTCAGAGTGGTACATCCTTGTTACAAGGACATGTGAGAGCTGCCAGATTGCATCACAACAGGGGCAGGCATGAGGGCGGAAGCAAGATACCAGAAGAGCTTGGGAGCTGCACCAGTTTTTGGCCGTCCTTCGTCAACCCTAGGCTAGTTCTTTGTGAACAAGGATGAGTATTAATGCCTCCCGCTGATAAAGTGCATAGTTTTTGGTGAGGATGCGTTTATGTACATGTGAAATTTGGTGCAGCATGCCACCGACCTTTATATGGTAAAAAAACTGTGCGGATTGACAATCACCCTAAAATTGAGACGCTCTGGCTATGCTAATTTCATGGAATGGTGTTTCATAGTTTATTGACATAGCACAATACTTCCCTTTATTAGTTACTTCTAAAGAATGAAATGCTTTCTCCTTTTTCCCTTCCCCAGAAACCTGCAGGAGTACAGAATATCATTTGGAAATGCCAAATCCAAACTCCACTGCGCCACTGCAACTACCTCCAAAGTCAATAGGAGTCATGGGTGCACAAGGAACTGAGGGCCCTGTGAACCTCCTGCAATTTTTTACCATTATTAAATGTAAATCTCTCTAGCATCAATATTTATTCCGGCTAAATATGAAGAATGTTTAGGCTTATGAGTCACCAGTCCTTTTCCAGTTAGCACTTGCTCTACTACTTCCACCCTTGAATGGAACTAGAGATTTATACATGATACCATCACACAAAGTCAACTGTTAGGAAGAGGCAACCACAGAATAACAACTGGGGAGATAACAAGGTACATCTGTCAGAGCCAGCGTGCTCCACTGTTGTCATTTCTCTGCTGTTGGTTTTGCAGCAGGCTTGAGCGGTAAATCACAAAGAGTGTGAGCAAGCGCAGCAGGATTTGCTCGCGATTTCTTCCACGCAAGCCCGAGGTTGCCATGGGAGACAGGAAGCATTTTTCGGGCACTCCCACAGCAATAAACTGTTGCCACTTAATCAACGAGTAGCAGCACGCCGTGTTTAGTTCAAGAGCAGGTCTATGAGCTGACCAGCGAAAACGCTGAGTTTTTCCCCCCACTTTCCCTTCGTACCTTGGATGCAACTCAGGGTCCTGCTAAAGAGGACCATCTGCTGCTTGCTGTAAGGCGGTGCATTTAGGTTCCAGTAGATGCAAGGTCTGCCTAGTAAAAACCCACACTGTAACGTGCCGCAGTAGTCGAATCTGTCATGGTGTTAGGCAGACAGCTCAGAGGAAGCTGGAACCCACCAGCCAGTTTGTATTCTTCACATATGGTGTTTAGCGAGAGGTGGCACACAGAAAAAAGGATGCTTTCAGCCTGTAGCACAGATCAGGAGCTGCCAGCCCATAGCGGAGCTCTGCTGTGCTAGAAGTTCTTTGGTTCAGTTCTTTGGTTCTCCTCAGAGAAGACGGGGTAGTTTTCCTATTTCCTGGTATGAACAGCCCATCGTAGTGTTTCTGCAACTCTGGGTGATGACTGCACCAAGGTGCTGAGAGCCTCTCCTTGATCAGTGAAGACACCTCATTCCAGGAGACAGCACTGTAATAATCCTGTCCTTCTGGGATAGCAGAGTGAGAAGTGACTTACCGCTGGCTGAAAAGGCAGCAGGTAAAACAGGAGCAGGTAGCAGGAGATGTTGGCTGTCTTTAATGAATGGCCAAAAACAGAGTTGAAGAGCTGCAGAGGAAACAAGGGAGGCACACTTTGAGATAGCTTAGGAAACTGGTTTTTTTCTTCCAAAGATAAGCCTTGTAAGGGCACTGTAAAATCCGAGTGGAAAGTTCCCCGAGCAGAAGGGACAGAAATAGAACTCCTACATCTACCATGAGTCTCTTACTTCCCAAAGTGGTCCCCAAAGGTAAGAATAAATGCTCACAAGCAGGAAATCTCATTTTGCTATTGTCTTTATACAAAGGCATCACTTTCCCGGGTCAAGATAATATGCCCTGAAGAAATAAAGTATCTTCTCTTACATTACAGTCCTCTTTCTTTTCCTAGACACCTCCCTGAGTTGCCTTTTTTCTTGCCTTATGGTTTGTTTGGTTTGAGGGAACGATGTATTCTCACCTCTGCTACTGAGAAAACTGTATACCTGTCCCAAAGGCATGGTCCTACATGGGCATACCAGTACATGGGAAATGCTACTGCAGACAACTGATTAACATCTTTTATCGCTCAGCCCTGACTATATTGCCCTACTTTTAAGCCTACACATGTCAGTTTTGAATGGTCTTTCCACATAGCTCAGAAGATCACACGCTAACCACGTCCTTCACCTGCAGAACAGAATGAGGGAGCAGCGTAGGAAAGGAGAGGAATACCAGGTATCTATTTTTGAGTATCTATTGAACTAGAAATTAAGCAGAACAGACTTTGAATTTCACCTGGATACTTCAAATCAATTAAGCTTCTTTTGGTGAAGACTGAAATGAGTGAATACATCCTCCCTAGAGCTAATTAACATGTCAAAGGCAACATCAGAACAGCAGAAGAACAGCCCCTGGAGATAACACATCTACTTAAAGCAGCACGCAGGTACAAAATTAAACAAAAAGTTTTGTCCTTTCCTATTCCGTATTCACACTCACATGCCAACAGACACTGCACCGCCTTCTCCCAGATTATATATTCCCAGAAGGTAACAGCACCAGGATCCCGAGTTCTGATCCTCCTTACAGTGGCAATTACAGCAGCTCTGGATTTCAGGGGGATCCCTGCTGATCAGCCACTGCGAGCACTCAGACAAGGCTGAGTTCTTTCTGGCAAATCTTTTGTTACAAAAAAAGATTTCAGGAAAGATGTTTCAGAGAGAAAAGGAAACTTCACAAAGCTCTTTCAGATTTTCCAGGCCTTTTGTTTTAGAAACCACCCCCCGCCCCCCAAACCTTTCCCCAGGGAGAACCCAACTTCTAGGTAAAGAATTTTCTCTAAGTAAAGACTTGGTTTTCAGAGTTATCCTTGATTTAGCCTGCGGGCACAACCTAAAAACCACTGCCCCACTTAAAGACACAGGAATCACTCTGAAGTCATGCAGGAGTGTCACAAAACCCGCTGACACTGAATACCTTGTGCTAAACATCCCATCACATTCAGCAGCCACTGCGGTTCCCTTGCTCTGTCTGTGCGCTTCCCACTAAGACACGTGAGTTCGAGACGCATCTGCAACAACAAAAAAATAACCCTTCTTCTTTGTGAACCAGATTACAGGCTTTCTTCTCATCAGCAAAGAGAGGTGGTTTCTTCCACTTTACTAACAGTTCTGGTGGGCTCTAGACTGCCATCGATCTGCTGCGGCTGTGTGGGAGCACGCAGCAGCACAATGCCCTGTGCGCGGTGATTCTCACTCAGTAAGGCCAAGAACAAATGTTTAGACAATGCTGACTCAGAAAATTTTCTGGTGTTTCGTTTGTGTTTTGAGGAAGAAACTAAGCTGACACCAAAGGCAGTAGCATGTTTAGTCAGTTCAAGGCACTGGGAGGAGAGTTTACTTTTCCAGTGTATTAGCGGTCTCATGAAAATGAGACCACATGAAATTAAGCTTCTTCAGAAAATATTCATCTAAATAATCCATGTGGAACAACTGAACTGAAGGACAGCCCGAAGCCAGCTGAGTTCAAGTGGGTGACTACCCATGAGGCTGCAAGAGGACTATTGTCCTGGTCAGTCCTGGGTCAGCCCAGAGAAATTCTTCCCACGTTCAAACAGTCAATGAAACCAAGAGGGACAAACTGTCCTCTCAAGGTGCCTCTCTCTCCATCCACTGGAGAGGAAGACTGCAGGATCAGATTAGATTAGTCTCTTCGCTTTAGCTTAAGTTTACAATTTACTGTTTATTATAATTACGGTCTGTCTGATATTATCTTTTTTTTCTGCCTTCTCTGTATTACGGAAAAAATCTGGTTTTCTCTGCTGACAGGATATGAAGAAATTTCAATGAATACATTACTGAGCTATTATTTTTTTTTTCAATCAAGAAACCCATTGCCCAACAGTGACTAGTCCTGCTTCATAGTTTTCCACTAATTCCATAAATTGCATCAAAGTTGCATCATTTCCTAATTCAGGTTTTCTCAGGACCATTACTCGTCATTGAAGAATGTTCTGGTCATTAAAAAGGTTAAGAGATAATATTTTCTCACATTTTTGTGGCTGTTTTCACTTTTGAAGAGAAAATATGGGAGAGGAAGCTTCCCTGCTGATTACAGTTGCTCAGTTTTCCTGTCTTTCTCCACTTTTTTCTTCCACAATTTTTCCAATTCAGAATGTAAACCAAGCTGCTTTCCAAAAAAAAAAAAAAATCTTGAAGCTGCAAAAATATTTTACTAAGAAATGCCGTTGGAAAGCCCAAAGGAACAAACCTTCCTTTGTCCTTCCCATACTTAGACAGAGGCAGGAAGGTGATAGAGGGTGATCGAGGGTTGAGTAGTGCTCTGAGGTACTTCTGTGGGTTTTGGAAGAAGAACATGGTATCGTCTGAGCCACTGCTGACCCCAGAAAGAAGAAGTTATGGGAGGACATGACCCACACTTGCCTGTGGCAGCTGGACAGCAGGGAGGAGCACTGTTATGCAGCTTATTTATCTCAGCAAGCTGTGGAGCTCACCCGCTGTTAGATGTTTCTTTCTTCTCCAACTTACACTACTAGTCCTTTCCTCAATAATTCTTTCCCCTAGGAACCTGATTTATTATCAGAGGATCCGTAACAGCAGAAAAATCTCCCCTCAAGCTTTCCCTCCCTTCATGCCAAGTTCCTAGCCTTGATTCTTTTCCTCCCACTTCTTTCACTGGCTCTTCTCCCATGCCTCGCAGCCAGCACCTTTGAAGAAATATTCTGCCTCCTCCACCTTGCTGGTTCCCCTGGCTGTTCCTCCTGCTTCATACCGATGCCCTCACTCTGAGATCTCTCCTTCAGTGAACTCTGGTTGTCCTCATGTACCCTCATTACCCTGGGCCTCTATTCAGTAATCTCTTTCCGGATGCAAGGTTTTCTCCATGTGTGGAATGTGGGCTCAGTTGGTGTGAGCTGGTGCCACTGAGCCTGGAGGCAAGGCAGAGTGTGGCAGAGCACAGACACTGGCTGTGCAGCTCTGTCCTTGTGAACCTTGAGGAGCTCGTCCAGCTCTAGGCCTGCGGTGACCTTCCCATCAGAATCACTGCTGTTGAATGTGACGTTAAGACTTGGGAACACTTTGGCCAAGCTCACTATTCTGTCCCCTGGGACTCCTGAAAACCCTTTCTTGCTCTATCCAAAACGCCTTTTGCAATCTCCCACCCCATGTCTCCACCTCACGTGGGCCTCGCTCACCATTCACCGTTCAGGTTTCCCATACTTGAATTCCTTACCTGCTCCCCCTAATGCCCACTTTCACTTCACGTGACAGAGTTTTTTACGTGTGCTACACTTTCCCTAGCCAGATGCAGTAGGGCTCCTGTCCCCTCTCCCACTCGTGTCTTTCTCACACTTCTGTATCTCCACTCGGCTTCTATCCCATATTCATCTTGCAGCCTCTGGATCTGACTTCAAACCTCCTCTGGCCAGCTCTTGCCTCATGACGCAGAGTTATGCCAACCCTCTGCTCCTCGTTCCTTTTTCTTTCACTCTCTGCGTGACCTCAGATAATCTCCTCTTCCGCTAGGACCCTTTATCTCTAATCCCAACCTACCTTTCCTCTCCTACACATTGCTACAACTTCCCCACTCCCTCCTTGTAAAGCTTATTTTATTGTCTTAGGAGCCCAGGAATGGTTCCTGGGCAGTGGACAAGCACCTTCAGAAAGGGGAAGAAAAAAGTGTATTCAACTCACAGCATCAGGAAAGCTGGGACCTTGATTTTCCTCTGAATCAGGCTTTTCCAGGGTTCTGATTTGTACCCGTTTTGACAAGGTTGTTCCTACTGGTGCTAAAG
Organism: Buceros rhinoceros silvestris; assembly: GCF_000710305.1. Taxonomy (NCBI): domain Eukaryota; kingdom Metazoa; phylum Chordata; class Aves; order Bucerotiformes; family Bucerotidae; genus Buceros; species Buceros rhinoceros. Next base: position 182,512 of record NW_010391100.1, on the reverse strand, counting down.
AATCTCTTGACATTTTGGAATGGAAAATTACTGTGCTAAAGTCAGACAAAACCCCATGAATTACCTATTTTTTTATGCAGTGTCTTAGGCATCTGAGTGGGAAGCAAAAGAGCAGTTGTCACGTCAATGGCTGTTTAGGTGGAAAATATACGAGACCCTCTTCAATCCCAAAAGAGCAAATCCATAAAAAGGCCCACCCTAGTCCTCAAGTGCCTTTGACAGCTCTGACACCAGCTTTATGACTGTGCTTGATCAGAAGTTGCCCTCCCACCTTAGTCACTGCGGATAATATCATTGCTAAAACATTATGGCACCAGAAACTTCAGCAGCATTTGCCTTCACCTGCATTCGGAAACAAAGAGAGAAGAGGAGGCGTTGCTCCACGTTTGCCGGTTTCTTGCATGCCACGGCTGCATACCAAGTTTTAAATACTTAAGATTAGGGATGTCAACACTAGTAGTGCAAAATTGCAAAAAGTCAAGATTAAGGACTCATTCAACAGTATAACTGTCTAAAAACTCGAGCACTTCTGAGACCTCCAGGTGTGTCGGCTTCACGTTTTCAACTGAGATTTTTTTAGAAACATAAATTCCTGGAGCTGAGTCCCTGCAACATGCTTCTAACTTTATTTATAATAGAAACTATTTACCTGAAAGGTTGTCTTTGAATGGACAAAATCAGTCTGGAAAGGACCTCAACTGTCAGAACAGTCTTCTTGTCTTAGGGCAAGAGCACCTTCACCCAGGTTGTAAGGACGAGATTTTTCACCCAAGCTGAGGTACGTACAAGAAAGATGTCTACATCTAAGCTGATCCCTCATTAGGTTTAGGAACTCTAATTAACGTGGCAAATAGAGTCTAGAGAACAACTGGCCCACCCGAGCCTCCTTGTTTCTCTTAGGATGCGATGGACCGCTCTCAGGGTCCACTGACTGTACTTTACTAAATTTCCAAAGATCAGACTGGAAATGGATAAATAGAAGATCAGGTGCAGACACTTGTCCTGTGGTGTTTAAAGCCGGGGAAGGCAAACCCCGTTCAGCTGATAGGGTGTGTGTATATCTCGTCCCAAGGCAACGGTGGAGCCTTGGCTGGCGGAGTTTAGGATGCAGTCTGTCTGTCCAGGTGTAGACACCTACATTGTGATGACATGGGTCACACCCTCACCGCCAGAGGCCAGCCAGCTCTCCACTGCCCTAAAGGATGGACTGTTCTGGTGTTAAAGCCAACACAGCTTCCAAAATCTTCAGTTGTTGCTAAGGATCCTCCCATTCACCCCATGCAATTCATGTCACCATGTCACCTCTTTTACCTCAGAGATTGAGCAGCTTTTCTCCATAGCGTATAATTCCCCTCTTCCACCGAAAGCCTATCAGCCCATTCCCCATCCCTTACGGATACAGGAAGCAGAAACTGTCTTTTTCAGGTTCAAAACCTGTATAATCAAAATTATAAACCGATGGAATTTGTGCTACTTTAAAAATTGGTGAGTTAATTCCTTGTGTCTCCTTCTAACACAAAACTGCCAGATCTGGCCAGAAAGCAGTTTTTTAGTGATTCTGTGGACATTTCAATTCTAATATGAAAAAATAACAGATAGGTAAATAAACAAACCCATTTTTTGGTTGAAAACTATGGGAAGATACTTCCAGCAGCAAGGTGTTACACAGTGTATGTAGAACTACATATTACTGGGAAAAAAAGTTTTAACCTCCCTATATTTCTTAACTAAAATCTTTTTATAAAAAAAAACCACACACTAAAAGTCGGTCCAACGACATTTCTAGCAAAAGAGCCAGTACCACAATGCTGTTGTCAGTAACAGCTTCTCTTCCTCCTAACTTCTCCCTGACCGCGCTGTTCTCAAGCCCTGTACCTTGGACTAAGCCATAACTCTTTCTCTAGCTGCTGGAACTTTGTGTCCCTCATAGGAATTAGAAAGCAAGGAGAAATTACTCTACGTGAGATTTTGTGAGTCTCTTCCAACAGCCATTGCTTCACTCAGGAAAATTTAAACCAGCCGAAGTAGTGTTTTTAGGCCTGTGCATTTATTTATTTTTTTAAACCTACGTGCTTTTTCTTTAAAAATAAATTTTCTTTAAAAATGTCTCAAGTGCAGAGATTTTTATGTATACACAAATAATGCATCGTCTTCTAGAGTACTATATACTATGAATTTAAAATGTGCTGTTAAAAACCTGTAGGACTCTTTCTTCTGCTATCGACTATAATTTCCTTCGATCAGTCTGACATCTTTTCTATACAATTTATTGTTAATCAATTGATTTGTCCTTGTCTGTATTTTCACTCTTCCTGAGAGGTAGCTGTGAACTTAGCCAGGAGTCAGTTTTATCCTGATCCTTATTAATTTCCAATAATTTTCCTTTAAACCCGCAATTTATCAGGTCAACACTGCACTGGCTGAATTTACGTCTTATCGGAAGCTGTTTAACCGGGTGTATATTTTTGCATGAAAACCACCCCTGGAAAAGCTCCTGTTGGCAGATGGCTGCATTCAGGTACGTTCCCACCATCTCTGTACTTGAGGCCATGGTTATCCTGAGGTAGTGACCCTTTAAATTCAGCCCAGTTTGGTTTGGTCTCTTCACTTGTTTATTTTTCAACTCTAAAATAAACGAGGTCCAGCAGACAAGTATCAAAAGGAGATTTGGGGAAGTGCCTACCGTGTGTGCCTTCTCCAAGAACGCTGCCAATGAGAAGGCACACCTAAAAATAAACCGTCTATTTCCTACTGCTAATAAATATTTGCCTCCACTTTGTGAGGAGCCAGCATACACATCGCCTGTGAAAACCAATTTTAGTTCTGCGAGCAGAAGGTTTCCAGAATCATGCACAGAGGCTCTAGACTGATACTTGGAATGTTAAATAGAAACACTTGATAAATACGTCTGCATCTCTTTTATCTGAGCAATCCAGTTGGATTATGAAGTGAAATGACAACGAGATCACTGTGAAGGAGAATTGATGAGGATGCTGCTTGGGTTTTTTGCAGTACTATAATCATTCTACTTTCTTTTTTCTAGCTGGGCATTGTTTTTTATGGGAACTGCTGGTTGACTTTTCCTGGATGCTAGGTGCCCACCAAGCTGCTCCATGACTCCCCTCCTTAACAGGACAGGGGGGAGAAAAAAGATGGAAAAAACCCTCATGGGTGAAGATAAAAGCAGTTTAATAAAGCAAAAGCAAAGGACGTGTAAGGAATCAAGAGGAAACAAAAGGTTTATTCTCTGCTTCCCATCAGCAGGCAACGTCCAGCCAGTTCCTGGGAAGCAGGGCTTCAGTACACGTAGTGGTGGTTCTGAAAGACAAACGTAATAACAAATGTCCCTCCCCTCCTCCTTCCTGTTAGCTTTCACTGCCGAGCAGATGTCATTTGGCACAGAATATCCCTCTGGTCAGTTTGGGTCAGCTGTCCCGGCTGTGTCCCTTCCCAAGATCTTGCCCACTGCAAGCCTGCTGGCGCGTGGGGTGGGGATGCTGGAGACACATCCTTGTGCACTGCTCAGAGTTGAAAACGCTGGTCTGTTATCGACACCTTTTTAGCTACCAATAGAAAGCACAGCGGCATGAGGGCTGCTGTGGGGAAAATTAACCCCATCTCAGCCAGACCCAATACAAATATGTTTAGGAAGGGATTTGAACACATGCCTTATTAAAGAAACGCAAGTATTCTCTTTGAAATCAGTGGGCCTGCTTCTATAGTTAAAGTGAAGCATCTGCTTAAGCATTTCTTCTCCTGGGTCTGCAATCCATAACACAGATGGACTAACAGTGGTAGTGAGTTTTGAGATGTCATGATGACAGAAAAGCCTCCATTATATCGTTAATCTTTCTTGGTATTTGTATGGCATCCATCTCTATAAAAATTGCAGTACCTGTATTAAAGTAGCCAAGAATGAGGTCATATTACTCCTTTGAATTTGGCCTAATTACTGGCTCTTCATCACTGGCCTTCCAGGGCAGTTATCTGAGCCACCTTGAATAACTGCATGAACTCACTGCATCCACTGCAAAACCACAGCTGAGCCCAGCGCTGCGGGCTGCTTCAAACAACCTCACTGGCTTTGCACTGAAGGAAGAGGAGAGTTTGTCAAAGGCATGTTTGCTGCTTAGCTAAGGACATCCTGCAGCCAAGGGACACCCACAAGGGGCTGGGGACAAGACCTTCTTAAACCACTCCAGCCACAAGAAGCTGTCTCGTTCAGTCCTACATGCCACATCCCTCCAAAGCAATGAACACCTTTCCTGAAAAGTTCCCCCTCTCCCCACCCCTAACGTCTGTTGACTATAAATCATCACATAGATTGCTGGTTAGTTGGCTTCATGTTCATAACAGAACAAATATTTTCCCCTCCAGCATCAAGTCATTCAGACTCCACGGGGGATAATTCCCAAAGTAAAGCAGATATCTTCTGAGGCAGAAGTTGCTTTCCATTCCACAAGGGAGAAGGGTTTGTTAATCATGCAACTATGTAAAAGTCACTCCCAAGATGTGCACCTGAGCACAGAGTCTATAATTTATAATCGACCCACCCACACGTGTACACTGCAATCAGATCACTGTTCCCACAGAAAATAAACGTGCTGAAACACAAGACCCAGCCCTGCTCCAAGCAGTGATAAAACATTTAGAGGAAAGATGCAGGATGGTTTCATAAAGTAGCGGTAGCGCAGGGCAGGGGCAAACGTACCCTTCACCTGCTGCAGAGGGTTAACGTGCAATGTGCAGATGTAGAGGAGAGAGAGTTTCCTTTGATCTCATCTCACCTTCTTTACAAATCAGGTTCTTGATATCATGTAAGTATAGATCCCAATGCCAAAAGACAACCAGTGGTTTAAAAAACCTCTGGATGAAAGGATTGAGGGCTAGTAAAAAAAAAAGTGAAAAATCAGCTTCTCAACATGCCATTTTCCCACCAGATAGTACCTCTAAAATCAAGTGTACCTGCGGAGGGGGGGAGGGGGGGTGGTTGGGTTGAGGTGTGTGGCGGGGGGGAGATGGAACCAACAACAAGCCAGCCAATGAACAAAGATTTTGGTGGAACTTTCTAATAAGAAACTCAGAATAAAATATCACCCTTGGAATTAATCTTAATGCGTACATCCAGTCGAATGACTGAGGAGCCTCGTGGCAGCCATGGATCTTGATCATTTATAGTCATGTTCTTCCACATCGGCTTGCTTGGCATTGAGCCACACCTCCCAGGAGCACTAGTCCCTTCCCGTGGAAGAGTATAGCACATCAGTTAACAGCCAGTTATACCGTGTGCAGCTGGTTCAGTTATACCCGCATCTTAAAAAAGGCAGTTGTTCCATTTTTTCAACTAACTTCAGAGAAGACACTGACAACTTCCTGCTGGTATTCTGGTGTGCGTCCTCACCAAAAAACCCACGAACCTCAGTGTCCTCTACTAGGGCAGCGAGTTATAAAGGTTCCGGGCACCGGAGTACCCAAGCACATCATAAATATTAACGGCGTTACCCTTCGAACGTTGCTGTGAGCCTTTATTACCTCCATTTTGCAAACAAAGAATTGAATTTCAAAGTCTCTTGCCCAAGGCAAACCTGGAATTTTGTACTGGTGCCATGCCTGATTCCACATTTCTGGAGTCTTCATCCAAAGCGCCTTTTCTTTCCTATCTTTTTATGCTAGACACAAAAGCAGTTCTGGTGCCTCAATATTTTTTTGTTGGCCTGGTTCTAAGCTATTTTCTCACATGTGATCATAAAAGATGCCAAAGTGAGCTCTTGTTTTGGGATAAGAGATAGTGCTTCCGTAGGAGGGGACCCGGATTTCATTTGCAGTCTTTCTCTCTCCTTGGCTGTCGGTAAGCACAACCCCTGCAGAAAAAAAGGAGTGCTCTGTGTTGCACAACCTACAGTGATTGCTTTGGATGATTAAGAAGTATTATTAATACATTCCGTGGATGAACTATCCAATCTTCCTTACCCTAAGGGATAGAAACTAAAATCCTGGGCCTAGCTGGAGGATTCAAGACTGCTGAAGAGTATCTGTGGAGAAAAAGTAACAGCACCGGCTTGCATGTGTTTGACCAAATACGCAAAAACATACCAAATGCCTTGTAAGCAGGAAAAATAAGCAAAGCTCACCCAGAGAGCCTTGCATAGATGGTGGTTTTGGTTTGCTTAGCCTCACATCTCCCAAGTTTAGCTCTGAATTTATCGCACTCAAAGGTGCATGTCAAAACCTACCTAGAACTGGTTTATTTTACTTAGTTCAATATTCTGATTCTCCCACTATACCGTAACCATGTCTAGATTTGCTCAAGATTTACTCCATAATTCAGGCAGAGCATAATGCAGATGCAGAACAAGGTTGAGGTTTGTTATTCTAGGCACAATCAGAAACATGAGGTGGAAGAACATACATATCTCCAAGGTGACATCGCAGTCCTTACACTGCTGAGGGGTTGTTAAGCATCTAATGCATTAAATAGTAAAATATTTATGTCAACATTTTAAAACACAATGATAAATTATTTATTTACAACCCCTTAAGCTGAATATGCGTGTCTTAATCACAGATCGGTGTTTTAGCAAATCTTGGTGTAACTTGGTACTGGGATTTAAAAGCAGTATTCCATTGTTCTCACTTTTTTTTTGGGGGGGGGGAGGCGTGTGGAGGGGAAGTGGATCATGGTGCAGATCAGGTCCCTTTGAGAGCAGAAACAGCCTGGAAATGCTTGCAGTGATATCTAGCCTTCATCTTCTAGGTATTCACCAGAGTCTCATCCCCACTGTCCACATTGCTGGACATCTTAAAAAGAACATGCATGGTCTTGTGATGTCCTAGCCCATGACTTTTCCTGTGTTAAGCATTTCCTAAACTCCATCTTTACTAACAGCTTCTGACCTAATGAGATACAACTACTTTTCAATGCTGTGGAAAGGTAAGGATGTTTTTAGTGTTTCTTGGCTTTTTTCACCGGCACATCCAGACATCCTGATACAGATATCTTGATACCTCTTGGCTGATGTTCAGATAGATTTTCTGCTCTGGGTTTCAGTGTGGCCCTTTACAGTGACAGAAGCCACCTGTTAAGCTAGGGTGCAGCAACCTTCAGTATTTGAGGATGGTTCTGTCCTTGAATACAATTTAGTTTTACCCTTAGGGAAAATAACCACAGTTAGAATTAAACTTTGCACACACTTTGAACTCCTGTAGAAACTGGGAAATGTTCCTTACACCAACATCAGACAGAGTCTGTAGGGCACAACCTCTTCCATAACGCTTAGGTCATGTAGGGATATTTCTTTGTATACCTATTAATTAAGGTGTCATGAATTAATTCGGCACAATGCCACTAAAGAGCTATGATAAGCCGTGCATCTTATATGCTAATAGTATAGGCGTCTCTTACATACGTGAATCATCCCTATTTCCCAAACCAGCAATTACTCTGTGCCCCATGGGTAAATGTCTTTCATAGAAATTATTCCCAGAACTTCTTCAGAGAACATCTGAGACAGCTCTGGAACATCACTAATTTTTCTTTCCTCACTTATGTCGGAGCCTTTTTGGCCAATAATTCTTGCACTCACATCCCCACCCCAGGTGAGATCCTACTCCTGTCTTTGAGTTGTCTTTGAGATCACAGTCCTGCCACAGTTCCCTCCCTGCAGTCTGAAACCACTTCTCTTGATGGTGGCTTTGTACCTACGCCCACAGGGCAGTGTTCTGCTCCCAGAGCAACCTCCCTGTTTTCTGATAGACTACCCAGGAAGGGGCACAACTTCAGATGAACTTGAGAACCTCTTCCCTTCAAAGCTGCATTCTCTGAGGAGATGAAATAGCAAGCTGTGATAATAAAAACCCCCAACTTCTAAGAAAGGTACATAGTAAAGAAAACCACATCCAAGTGAGAGAAAAGTGTCTAAAATATAACAAGGTTAAATACAAAAACCTCTTACATAGGTAGAGAGGTTAAACTGTCAAGTCCAGTCAGATATTTCAAGGAGTAAAAAATGACACCTGTAACTACACCAGCCAGGCAGGACATCCTGCAGCCAGGCAGTAGGTACCAGCTAGGGGGCAAATGCTCAGCAGCTCTGAAAATGCAGGCAGCCACTGAGGCAGACAGATGAGGATGCCTCAGCCCTGGAAGTCTCACCCTGTTGTTTCTTCTGTTTTTTCCGGAAGGATTAATGAAATGACAGTAAAGTAAGAGGCTGTCATGTTTCAGCTACTGTCCTGCTGCTCTATACTGTCCCCAAGCCCAGGCGAAGTGACTTACTCTTCCCTCAAGCTGAGGCATGTTCCTTTGTTATCTGATGTTATGTATCACCAGCATCTCCAGAGGCTTGGAATAAATTCAACTCTCTTTTCATCGCAAGGCACCCGTGGACAGCTACAGCATGAGCACGTGGGACCTGAGGCATTTTGACAAGCCCATGTGGGAAAAACTAGGTGTCTTTATACTATGAGCTACCCCAGCACTTAAACACCCTGGGGGACGTGGACACCTAAAATCTGCCTCAAACAGAACTTGAACAAGTAACTTTTCAGCTCCCATCCAAAGTGATTTGCCTGAAATTGCCCAGGAGAGCTGCAAAAATGAACTCTAAGCCTTGCAGACTGCAGGTAAAGCCCCTGCCACCAGCCCATCCTTCCCTCCTCTACAGCTCACTTACTCTCACTAGCTGGACTCAGCTCAGCTAGGGTCCACAGCGGTGTAAATTACCGCGATAAGGCCACTCGAGAAGCTGCACCTGGCACAGTTTTACGCTGCTCACTAATACATCAAAGCAGGGAGACGGAAGATACAAAGAACATTATTAGCATTGACCCAACCTGCTTTGCCTAACGAGCACCTAGAGCAGAGCAGCGTGGCTCGGAGCTGCAGACGCTGCATTCCTCTAAAGCCAAACGCAGCTCCGTCTGCAGGCGTCTCGCTTGATTTCA
>NW_010391100.1:115701-173459 GCF_000710305.1 Buceros rhinoceros silvestris | reverse complement strand
TTGTACCAGTCCTCCATCCCGAGTGGTTAAGAGCCGCCAGGCAGGATGAACTGTCAAGGAAAGGATGTACTTACAGTTGCATCCTGACGAGAAAGGGAAAACAGGCTTTCCGAGGTACAGAATGTTTTTGCTGTTACTGGGATGCTTTCTGAGCCTCCTGTTCCCTCTGCGCTTTAATTCCTTTGTTATAGAAACCACAAATACCTTCCAGGCCAGGAAATGCAATATCTCTGAAAGTAATTATCGTTACACACAATAGACACGGAAAGCATTGTCACCGTCTGAGAAGTGCGCACGGCTAAACGGTTTCCGTGTAGATACTCCTGGGCCAGCAGAGCAGGGTGAGGCAGGATAATGAAAGAGCTAAAAGAGAGAATGAGGTTGATGCTTTTATAAACAACGTATTTTTCAGTCTAATTTTGGGGTTTATCATTAAATTAGAATTTTAGTAACCCAGCCAATGTAATTGATCAGCTGGATCCAGCCGACTCCACACATGGCAGTAAGGCAGAGCAAAAGAAACCAGTAACCCTGCCTGCTCCGTCATCAGTCAGGAACCCTCCTGCTCCATCATTAGTGATTAGTCAGACTCTCAGTTCTTCTGTAACACTTCTCCACACCCTAGCTCTCAAAGCACTGCTTAAAGAAAAGCCAGGGAACACTCTCACAGGAGAAAAAAGCTAAGTCATGCTAGTGTCAGAGCGAAATATCATCCCAAATCCGTGTTCAAGGGTTCCTGACTTCACCTCTTTGTAACAGCAAAAAAAGATGCGCTTAATTTCTAAGATCAGAAAATGAAGAAAACAGAAATACATGCTAATAGTAACTAACCCAAATCCAGGTTTTGCTTCTCTGACTACTGTCAGACATTACCTTAATGCTGGAAGAAAGAGAGCTGTCCGATACCACACTGCTGTTCAACAGGAGCAAGTGTTCTGCGTCTCTGTTCAGGTTGTTCTTTAGCATCATGGACATTCCTCAAGCCTGAACAGCCTTCTGGTCTTCTGAAGCAGAATCTGGGTACTCCATGAATGATTGCAAGGACATAAAACCTGCCTCCTTACACCCTTCTGTTAAAGGCAAGTGGAAAACATACCTACAAACAGGCATTCACATGTGTGGGTCTGCAACGGTTCACAGAACCAGAGGTTCCAGTTTAAAGTCCTTGTTAGAAAAGGGAGCCCCCTGAAAAGAGAGGGTGGAGATTTGGCCAAGGAAAAGCATTGTTGGTAGAAAGATATCAGAACCCAAACGTTAGTCAAAAACCTACTGGTTAAAACACAGGTCTGAAAGAGGAGGCTCTGCTCTCCTACAGAGCTGGACTTTTCAAGGTGTGTGTGTAGGAAGATAGTGTTGGTGGATGCTCTTCCCAGCTTCAGGACCTTAGAGCTTTCAGATTGCCACCAGCCTGACAGCCTTGGAAGACCACGCTCTCCAAGACATCCGAGGTTTTGAGTGCCAGCATTACTAAAGAAAAGCAAAGGTCTTTGCAACTTGAATGTAGTTCAGAGACCTTGAGGGCATCCTGAAAGAGGAGACCACTCCCCAGGGCTAATGGGAAACCAGGAGCATAGCAGCTCTGAAAGGCGTGATCGAACCCCGAAGTTCAGCTTCTATGCTCTTACATACGGTGGTGTTTTCTATCAAAACATTTCCATTTTTTAAAGCAGAGCAAGAAAAATGTGATTTTGTTTTTGAGATTCCTGGTCCCTAAGAAATACACAACTTACATTTTTGGCTTGAAACAGCAAGGCTCCTCCTTGTCCTCCACTCTAACTCCTGCCAAGAGGCTGTTAATTTAGTGGATAGGCTCAGCCACCTATTTTTTTTTTTTTCCCTCCGATAAACTAAGCAAACAACGGGTCACTGCACGGGCCTGAATACTGCATCATGGCAATGGAGTGGCAAGTGGCTGGAGTACAGAAAAGTTTCAGAAAACAAAGCCAAGAGAGTTGACTTCAGTGCTAGTACCAGTTTTCATCTTTGAACAGTACTCCTTACCCAGATCTAAACACTGGCACTATTTCTAACTCGGGGAATACCTGAGCCTGGAAGCAGACAGGAGGGAGGCACCACTGCATCACCCTGTTTGCACTCTCTGTTCTGGCCTATAACTGCCCATTTCCTCCTGCCCAACCTCAGAGGCAGGACGCTGGGCTGGAGAGCCCCTTGGGTGACCCCGTACGGCTGCTCCGATGCCCTCCTGTTTACGTTAGACCTCAGAGGAAATTATTTTCTCTGATTCATGATCCCTCTCAACAAACAGCAAACCCCTCCAAAGCTATTTTGACAGCTCCAACCTTAGTGCTTGCATTCAAGGATTAGTCACACGCTGCTGTAGTGAAAACAAAGACAATGTCAACAACTAACGCTTTTGCCAAAAGTATGCAAGAGCCCGTGTGGGAAAGGATGTGATACAGGAGCTTATGCGATCGCACATTCTTTTATTAAAATAAAACCTTTCACAACAATTCCGAACATGTTTTTTTTTCAAGTGTAACCACTCGTTAAACAAAGCTTGCCTGTTCATTTATCAAATATGTAAGGCCCGTGATATCAGGTAGATCCCTCTATGGGTGTATTTCAAATTGTCACTGTTTAATTATTAACCGACTCCATCATGTTTTCTTTCGATATGTGTGCTTTATTTCAGCAGTACATCCTGCAATATTAAAGAGAAAGATAAGCACAATCAAGAGTATGAGGTATAATCAAAAATCAGCTTGTGTGTGTTCTCTCACCTTCATTTTCTCAGCTATCCCAAATTATTGCCACAGCCAAAACAGAGAAAGAAAGTTTGGTGTGGAGAGTTCCACTGAGCTTTGGGGCAGAAGATGCTCCGTCACCCACCTCCTTCTATCCTTGCCTTAGCGATCTCATAGTATGAAACAAAAATAGTGTGCCATGGAAAGTTAAAGAAAACACCACCTTGGAACTGACCGCCACCGTAGCTATAGGCTACAGTTTGTTCTAATTCACAGGATTTTTTCCAGGTAGTTGTTTACTTGTCTCAACACAGGTGATCATAAAATGCAGACGGCTGATAACTAGGAAAGTCAAGGAATGGGTCAAAAGAGTTTGTGTCAACATTGCTCCATCAGACAGGTCTGGCTGAGGGTGGGCTGAAGAAGTAAGGAGACATGGGCACTGTCCACAGAACTCATCTGACGGGGAGGGATCCTGTTTGGCATCTCCCTGGTAAGGTAGCCCACTGCAGGGCAGAACACATGCCCTCTGCGCTGAAGCAAAGGCTCTTTCTTTCTCAGAAGAGGTGCTGACTGCGAAGTTTACCACTCTTTCTGAAGTGGTACTCCTTCGTGTTTCAAAAGTCACTACAAGAGCTACTGAAACCCGCCAGTGCTCTTTTCCAGGTGAGTGCCCTTCTGGCAGAACATGGATCTGTCTCGAATGCAAACGTGAATGTGCCTGACTTAGAGGTTGAAATGAAAATGAAGCCCTTCAGTAGGAGTGGTGATAAAGCACTAGCCCAGAGTACCCATAGACTACCAGTGATAGGCTTTCACCCACAAAATGGGACATTCAAATTGAAGATCTGGCCTTATTTGAGGTTAAAAGGATATTTAAACCCCTTCAAAATACCCTAAGTGAGGGTTTTAAGGAAAAAAAAATGTAGAACTACTTTGTGTGAGTTTTTTTATTAGCTTCCTTCATGGAACAATTGTTACAGAAAAAGTAAAGTATTTCTTCAGTCCTAACTGAACAACTTTTTTGTTTTACCGAAGATTAAAAAAAAAACCAAAACAGTTTCAGGTAGACCTAGAATTTTGGTGTCTTCTTGGTGTGAAGCTTTCTGAGAGACAACTAAACCAAGAAAACCCATGAGGCGTAAATTTTCCCTCTCTTTATGCCTCCTGTCCCAGCAACCCAACATCCAGGGGGGGCTCCCACGTAGTCCGGACTGCCTCTGAAGCACACAATTTGCAGATTGAGCACTCGGCCTCCCGAGGTGAAAGAGACCTCAGGATGAATGAAGAATGGCTCCATCCCACCACGAGGAAACTTTCTAGGTGAGGGAGGCTTGCTGCCCACAGAAACCAGCTTGTGCTTGATAGTAGATGCAATCTGCACTTACCTAGCTTAGCAACTAATTTTTCTAGATGTGGAGGAAAGGCAGCTGAGGAGTTTCAGTTCCACAGACCAACACCTCCTCATCAGTGAGATAGAACATGTTTTCTTTTGTCTTGAAAACATTTTTCCAGACTATCTTTCTCCTTTCTCAACAAACGCAAATCGTTCCTCACATGCTCAAAGCAGCAATGCACTGAATGTTCCCCTCTGTCCCTTCTGCCTTATCAAGTTTCCGATTCCTAATTAAATATATAAACTCTGAAAGTACGTTTTAACCACTGGCAATTGATTCCCTTCGGAACGAAAAAGCTTTCCTCTAAAGCAGGTTACACGGAATCACTTGACTCAACAAGCTAAACTAACTTCCTTTTGCCTAACCCAACCTTTTAGCGGTTGGCAATGCTCCAGCACTTCTTATTAAGGGAAAAGATGCTGAAGAGCCAGATTTTTGAAGGTGCTGAGCACCCACGGCACTTGCTGATTTAAGCTGATGCTGCAGATGCCAGGCCCCTGTATCATCCTGCCCTATGACATTTCCAGCTCACTTTCTCCAGGTGTGACGAGATCTCACTTTCACTTGGTTTTCTTCTCTTTTCGTGCACTGTCAAAGCTCAGTTCCACAGAATGATGATGTTTATCTCTTTCTGACCTGAGCTGCAGAACAGTATTTGCATTTGAAACATCAAGCACTTCTATACCCACTTCTCCAAACGGAACCACTACAGGGCTCGAGTTTGCACCTGGACTTTCAATTGCTGCTTTGATTTATTCCAGCTAAAAGGAAAAATGGAAACTGGAATTTTTGTTTCAGGTGTTGGACTGGTCCTCCAAATGGGTGGATCAGCCCTTGGCTCTGCCATTTGTTCCCCGTGCAGTTTTCTCACGAGAAGTGCATCTGTGAAATGGAGATGATGTGATTTCCTTTCTCCTCTTCTTTCACCCTTTCCCTTGACTAGTTGGGCGATAAGGTCTGTCAGAGGTCCTCAGCTGAGGTCTCAGGATCTAACACTATCGTTATGTTTGGGGAGTTTAGTGTTCAAGACGTTACATTCAATCCGTATGGGGACTTGCTACAGAAATACTAACCTGAAGGCCCTGGCAGTGCAAAGCTGTGTCTGGGCACTCCGTCGTGTTGCTGTCAAGACATCTCAGGCAGAACACCTCTACTAGGAGAACAAACAGCATGTGCAGAAGGAGGGCTGAACAGAAGGAATCTGATTACCAAGGACCAAAGATGTTAAGCGTCCCTGAATGACATACTGCTCGCTGCTGGGTGAACCATCTCCCCTGTGTTTGGAGAAGCAGAAGCTCTTAGGACTAAGACAGTAGAAGGTTTTGTCATCAACTCTTCTCCTATACATTTCATAGAAAGTCCATGACACGATTTGTTTTTCACGTTACAAATGGGATGGAAAAAAATAATGAAGAACCTGAAAAAGTAAATGATAATTCTTCAGAAATCACTGGGAGTGACTCACTGAAGGCCACAGGGTCAGAAAGAAACACTGAATGTTCATGTATTCCTGTGCTTCAAAACAATATTCTTTCCATTTGGCTTTAAAGAACGCCACTTTGGCTGGCTCTGTGGCTCTTGCATCAGTGCAGATGGTGTGCTTTTCACAACGCCTCCGTGCTGAGATGCACCTGAAAGCCAGAGGGGAGCACATGGGCAGTGGAAGTGAACTTTAACTCAGAAGATGAACAAATTATGATTTTTTTTTAGCATGTTAATTTCTTTCCTTTTCTTATTGATGACAGGGTCTGGGGCAATAAAGGGGGTTGGAGTAATTGATTTTCAAAGAAACAATAAATGAGCAGATGAACTTAGCAGTGCTGGCCATGGGAGCACAATCAGCCAGGAGAAAAAAATACGCACTTGCCTTCGTTGCTGCACACTCTTCCTACAACATAATCTCTTTCTATGGCATAATAACAACTCATGGATAATAATTTTCAGATAAAAGGCAACAAATAGGAACAATGGCAATATTGCTGCAACACTTGACAACACTCTCAGCACCGTAAAATCTGAGGTACAGCACTATTCAGTGTCAGAAGTGCTGGCGTGCTTACTTAGAAGTGACAGCTTTTAAATGCAAATCATCTCATAGTTTAATCTAAGTGAATGTCGTCGGTGCAGGATCGTAAGGGTCTGGCGATGACGGCTCAGTTTGTCCATTCAAAAGCCCACTGGAATCAACGGAGAGACGTTCATGGCTTGATCAGACTAACTACAGATTTCTCTTCTCCTGGAAAAATATGTGTTTTTCAGATAAGAGGAACTTGGCAGAGGTTTTCGATGTGACTCAAACCTCTCTCTACAACTTACAATTTGGAAGCTCTTGAAGTTCTTCCCCATACATTGCTGAGAGATTTCTGCTTGTCCAGCTGTCCTGTAAGAGTAAATTAAAAAGAAAAAAGGGAAAAATAGTTAGTAATCAGATACAAACTATTTCAGAATACAACAAAGAGAAAGATTCTGTGCTTAATTTCATTTAAATACTCAAACCCAGAAGTCTTGGCTACCATTTATAACTTCTTGCAGGCTAAGTGACGTAGAAGCTACCTGCAGTGTTAGCGTCAGTCAGGAGATGGCAATGTTGTAGATGGTCTCAGGGCTCCTCACCTGGTTATGTAACAGGTACCTTTGGGTGGTGGGGAGGCGGGAAATGTCCTTCTGTAAACTGTGGTGCAGGTCTGCCGGGTGTGGACACTGAGGCTGCCTATGTCCCTCCTGGTCCAAGAGCATTTGCAGCTGAAGTTGCTGCATTCAGGTTGCATTGCTGCAACCAAAGAAAACCCACTTTGATGCAAACCAGCAACTATGGGAAGATGAATGCAATTCCTCAAGTGCTCTGCTCCAGGGGTGACTTTTTGGGAGGCAAGGATAAAAGAACCTATGCCAAGCTGCTACCTGAGAGGATTGAGAAACCTCCTAGATGCTTAGATAGACAGAGAGAAAAGGGTTAAAAATGGACAGTGGCCCTTTTTGTTGTGCTGTCATATTGTCTTCCAGGAGTTGCTTGAGATTGGGCTGCTCTGCATCCAGCCTTGCAAGAGAGACAGGGAAAGGAGAGATGGGGCCACAGTCCATCAATCCCTACCTGGTTACAAGGTGACAGTGGAGGTTCTAGATCTCAAACCAACAAGCTATCTCACTTGACAGCCTTTTCCAAGACTGTAGGAAGAATTTAGGTGTCCAAACACCTAATTCTGCATCACCAGGGTGGTCTGGGTGGAACTTGTCTTTCATCTCCCTCAGAAAAGGCCCTCCTGGGCACATGTAGGGGTTTCAGGCGGGACCTTGGGAACTCTCCAGCTAAACTGGCAGATCCCTACAAGCTGCCATTTGCAACTTGATGGCTTTCAGGCAGCCAAGTTGGTCTGGGTTTAAACTGACTCACCCCTACCTGTGGTCATTAGGAATTTAGGGGAAAAAAAGAAAATGTTACACTACCCACTCCATACAGACTGTTTGGGCCAGGCACAGCTAATGCATGCACGGATTCCACTCGTGAATGTCACTGCAGTAACAAAATACGGGTTAACTCCCACCAATTCGCACTCTCATTTGCACGTGGCTGAGATTTGCGCTGAGATTTTGGGATTGGTTGAACTTCAGACTCAAAGTGAAACCTGTGGCTGAACCACCCTGGCTCATAACTAACTGAAGAGAAAGTTCATGCAGCAACCTGGGAAGGAGAACTGTCATGTTTCACACTTCCCTGTCTCTATGACAAAAAGAAACACAGTGAAAAACCTTTAAAAAGCAGAATTATCAGATTACAGGACAGAAAAGTATTCTTCAAACCCTGGTTCATGAACCTTCTGACAAACTCACTCAGAAGGGTAAGTCTGAAGCACAAGTACAGATTTTCATTATTCCTGTCATCGTCTTGCCAAATTTCCTGACAGTTTGGAAGAGTCCTCCACTTGTGGCTGGCCCAAGGGTTCTCTCCTTGGGGATTACAAGCAGTTGGCAGATGACTCTCATCACCCTGCCTGCTCTCAGGATTCACCTCCGCAGGATAAATCCTGCAGTAGCAGGTGGGAACAATTTCGATCAGCTCATCCGCTAGAGAAATCACACGCTGAGACCCTGAAGGTCTGTCCTATAAATAGAGGGGGAAATGTGGCCAGAAACATGATACAAGGCAGGAGAGAGTACCAAAGTGACCAAAGCCAGCAGTGAGGTGAAGGCACCTTCACCCATTCCTCCCCACCCCTGTACCCTCTAAGAATCTGGCCCTTCTCTGACTTTCCATCTCTTACAATATTTCCTGAGAGATCTACCATGCCCATGTACTTCTCTCGAAGGGTAGCTATCTCTGGAGCAGAAGCACATTGACATCAGCGTGTCCAGAGAAGGGCAATGAAGCTGGTGAAGGGTCAAGAGCACAAGTCCTCTGAGGAGCAGCTGAGGGACCTGGGAATGTTTAGTCTGGAGAAAAGGAAGCTCAGGGGAGACCTTATTAGTCTCTACAACTACGTGAAAGGAGATTGTAGGGAGGTGGGAATTGGACTCTTCTCCCATGTAACAAGTGACAGGATGAGAGGAGATGGCCTCAGGCTGCACCAGGGGAGGTTTAGGTTGGATATTAAGAAAAATTTCTTAGCAGAAAGGGTTGTGCAGCACTGGAACAGGCTGCCAGGGCAGTGGTGGAGTCCCCATCCCTGGAGGGGTTTCACAGCCATGTGGGTGTGGTGCTGAGGGACATGGTGTAGGGACCCTGGCAGTGCAGGGGGAACGGCTGGACTCAATGATCTTGAAGATCTCTTCCAACCAGATGATTCTGTGAAACACATGGCCCCAACTTGCCCATCCTGTGCTGCTGCCTCAGTGGTGGGAGTGCGCCTGTCCAGCAGAGGAGCAAAGAGGGCAGTCAGATCCTATAGCTCTTTACTTGCTCCCATGTGAATATGCTGCTCTTGTGAATCAAAGCCTTTAGCCAGCTCAACCTAATTTTCATGAGCATCAGGGTGCCTTAAAGGTTGTCTGCATCTTATAAGTATTTTAACATTTTTATGAGTCTCTGTTCCCCATCTCTAATAGGGGATAATAACACTCTTCTCGTTTACAGGGATGTGGGAGAATAAATATTTACGAAAAAAAATGTAATGGTGAGATTCCAGAGGACGCAGGGTCAGTGTAAGTACCATAAATAGACTGAAAATACATTGTGCAAAACAAAGGAGGTTTTAGCTTCTACTGCCCCCAACCTTGCATGGGGAACCAAAGTCTGTTTAGCCCTCAGTGATGTACAGCATCTTGTGAGATCAGGCAATTTTATTATTTTTGTGTGTGTGTATGTGTGCATGAGGTTTCTGGAAATACCACAAAGCCAAATCTTGCCATCATCGTTCATTCCCTCCCACTTCCAGCCCTGGCCAAAGGGAGGAAGTTTAGAGGAGCAGAAAAGCACACAAACCAAATGTGACTGAGTATTTGTGTGTCTATTAAAAGACTTTTTTGGGCACCAGCACAGAGGATATGGTTGGGGCAAGGTTTTGATTTCACCCTTGCTGGATCCCACGCCCCTAATTAGAGCTGAGCTAAATAACATTTAAGTGGAACTATTTCTGACCACCGGGGTCCTGCACTCTGCTGTGCTGTGCCCTTTCAGTAGGAATTAGCCGACCTGATGCTGAATAAACACATTGTGTGTTTTGCAAGATCTCTGATGTGGTCTCTGCTAATTACTCTCTTTAACCTCTGCAATCATGTGCTGCTTAGCCACACACACCACAGGACTGCTTGAGAAGGGGAAGATTATGGGGGACACAGCGAGAAATTCTTAAAGGGAGAGACAGCACAAAGACATGCTACCAAGGGTTTGAGCTGGTGTGAGATACAGTAATGAGTGGGTAGGAATAATAATAAACACCTTCACGTTCTCCAAGCGCTGTGCCAACCTCAAGCAATTAATTGCATGACCAGGACCTTCTTTCTCACCAACACCCTCTTGACTCTACCAAAAAGACCAGCCCAGCTTGCTCATTTGCTGATTTTTCTGCGCTGCCCTTGGCAGTGGTTTGTGCTTGGAATCCCTCCCTCTCCCCTTTACCCGCAAATTACACTCCCATTCACGACAGCGTATTCAAAGGGTGTTTAGATGCATGCTTAATGCTTTATTGCTGAGCTTTCCTTAGAGCTGCCTAAAGGCTTTCATCATTGCGACAATGGACCTATAGTCCACCACCTTCCTCTTCCTCAGGTCCTTCTTCTGGACCCTCATCCTATAGCAGATTTGCAGGGAGGCAGCCAGCAATCACCAGCGCAGTGGATCCTCACCGATGCAAGGATAGTTGAGCACCAGCCACTTGAACACAGTCCTCACTTAGCTCCAAGCTAGGTTTGTAATTATGAAATTTGTTGTCTTACCAGCTTCGCTGGAGCATGTGAATGATCTCAGCTTCTGAAAGCTGGACTGCTTTGGCCCATACTCCCATGGGAAAAGTAGGCAGAAACCTGTGGGGTTGTGACATTAGTGATAGCAGCCCAGTAAAACAACTCCCTTGTTTAGTACTGGAGGTGTCTGTCTTCATTGGGTGTCTCCAGCAATGCAATTACGTGGTAATTACAGCAACACCAACTCCTCTCAGCTAAACAGGCCACGACTTCAGAGAGCCTCATTTAAGCCCTCAGTAGCCTTTCCGTATCTCAATTCCCACCTTGATAAAGGAGGAGGCTTTACTATTAACACTATTAATTATTAATATAACTATTAATATGTGCAAAGCCCTACGGCTTCCAGATGAAAGGTGCTGAATAATTGTAAGGTGTTCTCCACACAGCCACGGGCTGTTAGCAACCAACTCCAATCAAAAAAGATTATCAAACACACACACTTAAGAAGATTGGGCTGATCAAGTAAAGCATTGCCGTGGGATAATGGTCTCCCTCTGCTACGGAAATTCTGAAGCATTAATCTCCAATAAGTATCAGAAAGGATCTGAGGCTTTTCTCTTCAAAGAGGGAGGTATTCACCTTGTCACAAACAATGTTTGAGGGCTGTGACATTGTCATGCCAAATCATCTGCTGAAACGGAGTAATTTCATGCAATGGATGTCTGCGAAGCAGAGCTGCAGTTCCTTGCTGGCTACTGTAGAACTCCTTCCCACCAGCCAGCCAGAAACCCTGTGGAAATGTTGACGATTTAAAAATTTTTTTTTCCTGAGTATTTCAGTCTTGGCGCAGTCCTAAGTCTATGTGGGGGGTGGGAGTGGGGGAGTTGCTATGAATCAGGCTAGACTATAAATAGCTGTATTAGTGTCCCCTTTGTGGGAACACTCTTGGGATGCAGAGATAGGTAGGTCCCAAACGGTGTTCCAGCCCAGCTTTCAGTGGTACCAAGAGGCCACCCAGATTCAACCTCACGATTACAGTGTAGGCCCTCTGTAGTCAGTGGAGACAGACAGACAGACATTTCCAAAGGGCAAGTTAGCTCACATCTGTGCTGACTTGCCTTCTCTAGGTACCTAAATTCCCTGGGCTGTCTTCACGTACTGTACATGGGGCTCCTCAAGCATTTAGCCCCGAAACAAGTAAGTCTAGGTGCGTAAGGAATGCGTATCTGTTACGTGCTCACCATGGGGTGGGATAGATCCAGCACCCACTCCCCAAGCTGTAATGTGTGCAGCTGGACCATGGCAAAGAACACTTGCAGGAGATACCACCAGGGTTTTCTTGTCAGCAAGAGCAACATTGGGATCTGTCATGACACTGCTCTGCAGCTGCCACAAGTGTGTTGTGACATAGTGACTATAACTGGTATTGGGTATGAGCCTGCTCTCAAGACTTTCCACTGCTTTCCTACTGTCAGGGGTTAACTGGCTAAAACTTTGGCTGAACTCCCACCCAGACTCTCACTCACACTCCCTCCTCAGCAGGACGAGGGAATAAAATAAGATGGAAAAGCTCACAGGGACTAGATACAGACAGGGAAATAATTATTGGCTACTGTCATGGGCTAAACAAAATCATCTTGGGGAAAATTAAATCTATTGTGAATTAAAATCGATTTGAATAGTGAGAAAAAAAGAAAAAAAAATCAAAGCTTTTCCTGCCCTGTCCTCCCAAACTGAGCAGCACAGGAGGTCATGATGTGAAGAACCTAAGAATGAAGAACTTATTCCTCAGCTCCTCCGGAAAGCTTCGTCATAATGCTCAATACAGCTTCTCAAGTTCTGGAACCCTGGAAGTGGCAAATTTCTACCTGATCCCAGATAGCGTGGCACTGATGGTGGAAAGACCATCAGGGCTCACTTTGTGTAAGCCTGTTCTCCAGACCATTCTCCATCTCAGAACTTAGCTACACCCTTAAAGGCAGGTGGGATGGTCCCGTAATTGGCCACCTCATCTAAGCTGCTGCACGCAGGTACCAAGTCCTTTGCACGGCACGTTTAAGCCGTTTCACCTTGCTGTCTGTCCACTCTCTGCTCTCACTACACATCATTGAAAAACAGTGCTTGGACTCCTGGAAGGAAGTGATGGCTTTGCAAAGAGATTGAAACGACCTGGCTGGGCTTTGTATTCTGTAACAAATGGCTTGCACTAACCTCGTAAGAAGGGCTTGAATGATGCATGCATGCATTTCTGCTTTTTGGGCTGGTGGAGCCAATTGATTGCCCACAGCTCTAGCCTAGAAAGCCAGACAGCTGGAACCATCAAGGACTCTTCTGCCTAAATGAATTAAGTAAATGAATTAAGCAATCAGACACAAAGGAGTGGGTGTGCAGCAATTGCCTGGTGTTTGAAATGCAAGGCACAAGTAATTGATTGTGCAGTTACCGCAGCACACCAGGTACATACACACACATCCCCTGCTCTTGTTTACATCTTCACAATGTGGGACAAAAGGAATTGCAAGACACAGGTAATAATTTGTCCTCCCCTGTGTGGTAGCAACATCAGTTGTCATTATTCTAAAATCTTCCTTCAAAATACGCTGGGCACTTCAGCAGAAGAGCAACTCCTTGCCTGAAGGGCTCATAGTCGGTGCTGGATTCTGCCCCCGTGGAGTAACCCCCAGCCTCATCACTGGAGTTCGATGTAGTCAGAGCAGTCAGGTAAGAAAGAGAGAACAGAAGTGAAAACAAGAGAAGCACAAAGAGCACTTGGTTATTCTCTGCATGCTGCCTGGTAGTTTTTATAGGCTGTGTCTTAAATATATCGATGCTGGCAGGTGAGGAAGCAGAGCAAAGCAAAAAGGAGGTGACAATTATGGTAGTGACAATTTGGCCATTGGGATTTCATGGCTGGCATTATTGACAGAGAAGATTGCAAGGGTCCCCGCAGAAAGATGGAATACACTGAATAAATAAGACATGCCGAGAAAAAGTTATGAGGCTATATATCTTGGTTTGCACACAAGACCATCCAACCCAGCTTACCACTAGCTTTATGGAAGCTGGATGGAGACAAGGATGTTTGTGCAGAGGTCAAGTTCTTTCTCGTACATCATTTCTGTTTAAAAGTGGTTTCTTTCTGGAAAACCGCTCTCCAGTAAACAGGAGCAGAATTCTCTGAATACACAGAAACGCTGCTTCACTGTGTAGCTTCAGAGAAGAACGGAGGGATAAGAGGGGACTAAAAATACATCAATGTGCACATAAAGCCATCGTTTGTTAAGGGCATCAGGCCCTTACTCAGATGCCATAAAACTGCGTCCTTTTACGTTACTTAGATGAAAATAATTAAGAGAGGTTGAACAAACATCCAAACAGCTCTGGCAGCTCGCCCTTCTGTGAATGAAAGCTCTGGATTTTGGTTTCTCCTATCCAAAAGCCGTTTCATCCACATCACCATAAGTTCCGCAGTAATGTTGAAAGCCCAGTGTAAAACGGGGATGGTTTCTGAGACAACCCCTAAAACTTTAAACTTTAACAGAAAAGTTGGATAAAGAGTAAGAAGAAAAAGAGTGTTGTTTCACAGATTCATAGAATCATAGATCCATTGGATGGTTTAGCTTGTAAGGAACCTTAAAGATCACCTAGTTCCAACACCCCCTGCTATAGGCAGGGACACCTTCCACTAAATCAGCTTGCTCAAAGCCCCATCCAACCTGACCTTGAACAATTCCAGGGAGGGGACATCTACAGCTTCTCTGGACAGCCTGTTCCAGTGCCTCACCACCGTCACGGTGAAGAACTTCTTCCTTACATCGAATCTAAATCTACCCTTTTTCAGGTTAAAGTCATAACCCCTTGTCCTGTCACTACACTCCCTGATACAGAGTCCCTCCCATCTTTCCTGTAGGTCCCCTTTAAGAACTCAAAGGCTGCTACAAGGTGTCCCCAGGGTCTTCTCTTCTCCAGGCTGAACAACCGCAGCTCTCTCAGCTTTTCTTCATAGCAGAGGTGTTCCATCTCTCTCATCATTTTTGAGGCCCTCCTCTGGACCCACTCAAGCAGGTCCACATCTTTTTTACTTTGGAGCCCCCAGAGCTGGACCCAGTATTACAGTATCACAAGAGTGGAGTGGAGGGGGAGAATCACCTCTCTTGACCTGCTGATCACACTTCTTTTGATGCAGCCCAGGATGTGTTCGGCTTTCTGGGCTGTGATCACACATCGCCGGCTCATATTCAGTTTTTCTCTGCAGGGCTGCTCTCAATTCACCCATCACCCAGCCTGCGTTCGTGCTTGGGGTTGCCCTGACCCAGGTGCAGGACCTTGAACTTGGCCTTGTTGAACTTCATGAAGTTTGCATAGGCCCACATCTCAAGCCTGTCCAGGTCCCTGTGGAAGCCATCTCTTCCCTCCAGCATATTGACCACGCCACACAGCTTAACATCATCGGCAGACGTCATGAGAGTGCACTCCATCCCACTGTCCATGCTGCTGACAACAACGTTCAACAACACCCATCCCAATACCAGCCCCTTAGGAACGCCACTTGTCACTTGTCTCCACTCAGACATCAAGATGTTGGTGGCAGTTCTTTGAGTGTGACCATCCAGCCAATTCCTTATCCACTGATTGGTCCATCTGCCAAATCCATGTCTCTCCAGTTTAGAGACCAGGATGTCTTGTGTTGAATGCTTAGCACAAGTCCAGGTAGATGACATCAGTTGCTCATACGTATTGGTCTCCAAGTCCCAGACAATGATACATTCTCACAGCCAATAGATCAATTTATGATAAAGCTGGGGACTGATGAGAGCATCTCCATTTCAGACATACTATTTTCTTTCTTCTACCCACCTGCATTGTGAGTGACTCAACGTGTTGACTCACAGCCATCGAAAACAGCAAGGGGAAGGTACCTGGTGAGTACGGCAGAGAACGTAGGTGCAAGTTGGAGTGTATGGAAAGGAACAGGACAGTAAGTTTGTGCAGGACAGAATGCATTTGTACTCTCCAGGCCTTGTCTAGACAGGTGGGACTTGATGCGAGCAATTTGATTTTAGATAGGAAATATCCAAGCCCTTATGTAAAGGTTGAAAACTTGGGCTCAAAGACTTCAGAAGCCTGGGGCTTAGGTTTGGTTATGGATTTAACTCATTTGCATTTTCTTCAACTCTTTGATATTTGGCCAAACTTAAACAAGAATTGAAGCATCCTTTGCCTTGCTAAGATTTCTTATGTATGTATGTACTTGTGTTCACATATAGCCGTGTGGCTTGTTACCTCAGAGATGCAAATGCCTGAGGGATGGGGAGGCCTCTGCCACAGCTGATGATCCAGCATGGTTTGTCATACACCACTGGGAGACAGGCTGTGCTTGCTTTCCATGGCGCAAGAAGGAACTGCCCTGATCTCAGGTTAAAACAGAAAAGAAAATCATGTATTTCTTAAGATGATGAGAGAAACTGATTTTTCGAGCCCATTTGGAGAGGTAAAATTGCCAGAAGTGGGAGGTAAATCACTGCAATGTCCTGTCTCCCATAAATACACACATGCTGATAATGCAGGGTGGCCTCCAGCCAGTTCAGCCTGAACAGTTGGAACCCTTGTTTTTAGGGTTTGGTCAGAAGTGGAGTAAATATTTACAAAAGAACATTCACCCAACAGGGAGACTCTCAAAAGTACATTTGCTGGAGAAGAGCTCTGCCATCATCCTCTTTCACTGTACAGTCCTGCAAGCCCAGGGCAGGCGGGGACAGTGAAATAAATAAAGTGCTCTGAACCTTCGTGTTCAGCCTTTACAGAAAACCCATGTAAGAGCAGCTCAAACGCAGGAGTGCTGATAAGGTGACCTGACTTCACGGAATTTTGAAGAGCTGTCCTTTGAACTTTGAAAGCCTCATTTGTAAAGATAAGATTTACAGCCCTAAAAAAGGCAGGAAAGAGCTGACAAACTGTTGTCACCTGGGGAAGCTTTTCTGATAATTTTCCTTTCCAGTTCCAAGAACAGAGAATTTTTGAAACACAAGTGGACAATAACCTTTTTGCTGAGTCTATTTGGCTTTGATTAAGTCAAGATGACATTTCAGGCTTTGCTTAAGTAGCTTTGATGTACTTTTACAGGTTAGGTCCTGATAACAAAAGAACCTGCCCACTTCAGAAGAGCCATCCGCACACTTTTGAAACCAGCTTTGCCATTTGCTAGGTACAAGCGTTATTACTACCTTGTCAGCATTCATATTTCACTTGCAGCCCCTGTGGAGACCAGGACTGTGATAAGTACCGTTCATTACGAAAGACGGTCCAGCCTGGATTCATCTGACCTAACTTGAGACATTCAACTGAGAAGCCTAATTTAGGACCAAAGTCACTTGAGGTTTCTCCTATAATCAATGGGGCACAACTTAGGGTGTTTCAGACATTTGTCAGCCCGTTGCCCTCTGGAAGTGGCTCTCTGCCTTGCCTATATATAAATAGCTTGGACACCTGAAGTGCTGGAAGATAGGTAAGATAAATCTAGACCTTCCTTCCCACAGAAGGGAGTCCAGTAAAAATACCGAGGGAGATATCGTTAAATTTCCTCCCTCACAAAGAGTCTGAGGAACAGAGCTTCTGTGATTTGCCCAAGGCCAGAGAGCAGGAGACAGGTCTAGGAATTGATCACGATACTTTGAAAGCAGCATCTCAATTATAAAAAAAAAGCTTACACTTCTGGGCATTGGCCTCAAGATTTTCCTTAATAGACGTAAAGACACTGGAACCGAAAAATGCTTCAAAAATAGAAGCATTCATTCAGATTATTTATTTCCTCTCACATAAAAACACTGAAAATTATTGTAGTTTAATACTTGTCACTTTTCCTGAGGAACTTCCTGGGTTTTTTTCCTTCCGCAGGTTATCAAATGTATCACCACACAAAAGCTCATGCAGCTATGCCAAATCTTTCTCGTCTACTGCAGATGATAGTTTTGACCACACACAGAAGGGAGCAGGACTCCAGAAACCGGTCACGTCTCCAGAATGGAACTGGAGTTATGTGGCATATTCCTACCCTAAAACATGCCAAAAAGTTAAAATCTTCATAATTTCCATAATTATTGAATTCTTTTAAAAAATACTTCATTTTCATTTACAGAGATTTTGAAGTGAAAAATTCTCATGTTGCAAAGAACAGAAATGTTTCGTTCAGACAGGGACAATTCAGGATATATTAACGTCTTTTCTCTAACTGTTGTAGATTCATTAGAACAACTCAACATCATGAAGTTTTACTTCGGATTTTTTTTTTCTTTTTCCAAGGGGATGCACACAAACAGAAGAACAGTTACGGCAGATCTGAGCAAAGGCCTGTCTGGTTCAGTACGCAGCCCCTGACAGCCTCTGGTTTTCATTTAAAAATGCCATCTAGACGGAACAAGAGAACTGAACAGCCAGAGACACCACTGGTGTGTGCAGCAAATGGATTGAAATGTTCATGCATAAAATATGCAACAAACAGTTCCAAAACTGTAAGCAAATACACAGCAAACAGAGTTAGAATGAAACTAATGAGATGAACTATTTGCTATAAATACTTTGGCTGGTTCTTACAGATGTAATTTCTGCTTCAAGGAAGAGAAAGAAAGTCTCTGAACTATATTTATACACCAGAATCCAGTTCAGCATTGGCTACTAAGAATTTGAAATTGTATCATAATAGGAAGGAGAAGTTCACAGCTTAGCAAAAAAAAAAATAAATAAAGAGAATATTTGTTGTATGAGCAGCAGCACGGGAAAGGATTTTGCTGAAACACCCTATCTAGCTTTGGTGTCCACACTTGAAAAAAAAATTATATATGAAGGAAACATATGGAGGGTAAAGAGAAGAACTAGCAAAACGGTGTGGAGATTACAGAAAACGCACCGCTGAGAGGCACAGGAAGAGCTTTGCTTGCTTAGCTGCCTCCTCAAACAGAAAATGAGCAGTGGAAAGACCCGGCAGTAGAAAGTTTAACTACTGGGAGACACTCCCAAGGGAAAAGACAGATTATCTCCTTTTTGATTTCTTCTAGAGTCAATGTCTGCGTTAGTGAAACACAAATTACCTACCTCGGTGCGGAGTGGTGCAGTATGGGAAGCCAAGCCAGATATTGCAGATTTTTGTGAGGAAGACAATGTTTGTTTGTTCAGTAAAAGTAAGCCCAAACGGGCTTCTCCTTGATCAAGAAATTTGGGGACCCAGCAGACAGCATGCCTAGAAGCCTGGCAGAAAGAGGATTTTATGGGGACCAGCCTGCTGGTTTTGCATGGGCCAAGGCTTGTTACAGACTTAGGCTCCAAAGAGTTCATTGTCCTGCTGTACTGGAGTTCCTTCTACTTCTAAGCAGGCTTTGGCCATAGGTGAATTTGCAGTAAACAGGCAGCTCATCATAGGGAACATCACTGCTGACATCAGAAATACTCTTTGTGCCAGTTACCTAGAGATCAAAGAACCCCAGAAGTGGCAAAACTGACAGATGACTCCACCACAGTCCCATGAGAAAAGGCCATGAGCACACACACCACTCACCCCTCCAGTGATCTGTTTGTCCTCGGAGGGCCAAACATGTGAATTTCCCAAATAAACACTGTTTATTTTGTTTAAAAACAAAAACAAAGTCAAACCAAGCTGCACGGTCCTCCACAAAGCTACTCAGGAAAAGCATCTTCTCACCCACCCACTGCTCAGAAAGCACTTCCACGTGTCTGAGAGGACTTGCTTTTCCCACCTCACGTAAGGTGCCCTCAGGACCAGGCTGACTGGGAGCACATTGGGCAAGGACTTGTGAAAAATGTCAGCTTCATTTGCCCTCTGTGTGTGAACCTACTTGTGTAGGCACCACAGTACAGAATTGAGTCTCATCTAAGTTGTGACACTTTCTGCTCTATTTGTGTGTAAGAACACGCTCCATGTGAATGCAAGCCAAGGTCTAGAGTGCAGTAGAGCAAGAGCCAAGAGGAAGAGCCTGGAAGACCTGCACAGAGAGGGGCAGAGAAGTTGGAGACACCTTCTCCTCAGCCCTTCTCGAGTGCCCAGTGAAGATTCTGAGCCTGAGCTCAGTAGCTGGGAAGACTGGCCCAAGAGTGAACTTCACCTTTGCAGTGGGTGCACTGTTTTCTCTTATATTGCAAAATAAGCATGATCTTGTTGATGCAGGTCACAAGTGCAAGGACAAGAAGGTAATCACAAACATTTAGTGTAGATTTGCCGTGGGCAGATCGTGTTCAACTGACTTAATTGCCTCCAGTGATGACATGTCTTCTTGTTTTGATGAGGAGAGAGTGGTGAATGAGGTTTATTTGATTTCATCAAGACATCTGACCCATGTCCACAGTCTTTTCATCTGTGGACCTCTTTATAGTCTACTAAATGTCATGAAAGCTGCCTGGACAGTCAGTCTCAAAGGCTACCAATCAATGCCTTGACAACCAGCTAGTGGCCAGTAACAGATAGTATCCATGATCTGGAAAGTAAGACAGAACGAATCCTTGGTGATTTTGAAGATGCTGGAAAATGAAGAGACACACTGAAAGGCAGACCCTCACTCAAGATGGTTCCTGATAAACCTGAAAATAGAGCTAACAAAAAATGTTTTATCAACAAAGACAAGTGTCATATTCTGCAGTTGGCTGGGACAACCCCAAGTATCAGCACACTGGTGGCTGGGAGAAGCCTGGGGAAAAGGTCAAGCAGACAAACTGAATATGAGCCATCAGGAAGCTGTCCCTGGAAATAAGGCAAACGACGTACTGGGCAACACTAGGAGAAGGGTGTCCAGCAGATCGGATTATCCTCCTTCTCTGTACACCTGGAACACTGCGTCCCAGTGTGGGCGCCTCCCACCCCAAGTTCAAGAGAGATGTGCAGGAACTGAAGCTGACCCAGAAGAGAGCTACCAAAATGGTCCAGGAGATAGATGACATAATATACAAGAAGCTAAGAGAACTGGCCTTCTTCTATCTGATGAAGAGGAGGCCATGGAGTGAATAGTCATACCGAACAACAGTCTGGAAAGTAACAGGGATAATGCAGCCAAACTCTTCTGAGCAGTGGCTGATGGTAAAACAACGAGCAAAGGTCACAAGAAGTGGCCGGGGAGGTTCAGATCGGACATGAGGAAGAGCTTTCCTAGGTGGGCAGCACTGGAGCAGGTACCCAGAGATGCTGCAGAATCACGACTTGACTCGGCAAAGCCACAGCTGACAGGAGGAGGTGGCGGGAGTCCTGCATGAGAGGGCGGCTGGTCCCAATTAACTCCAATCAGTTTCTCTGTAATTCTGTAGAACTCGTAAGTTCTAATTCACTTCATTCTGTAATAATTGCTAATAAAAATCCCCACTGATTGGGGACTTTACATTGCTATTTATAGACAACGTAATTACCATATGTGTTTAGCTTTCTTTTGTCTGATGATCATTTAAGCCATTTGTTTTGCTGTTCTGCAAACTTCCCGTTAACTGATAAGTGAATATGACTGTATTTAGCAAAGGCTGTGGCTGTGTTAACAGCCTCATCCACTTGACATGGTGATCTTCCACATGAGGCAGCACATCGCGGTCCTGGTGACTTGTCATCAAAGATGTTTCTGTTCAAATTGCACCATTTCTCACCGTTACTGTATGAACCTTCACCTCCTCTCATAAATTGCCATGCGCAGCTTTGTTTTCATATGTGTTGAGTCACACATAATGGCCTTTGATCGAAAATCTCACCAGCAGGGAGAAAAAGGCTACGGAAATATAAAGTGGGAGAAGAAATAGAAAGGTAAAGAAACAAAACCACGGATAGGGCTGTCTGCTGGCACCTCCTGATGTCTGCTGGTTCCCAGCAGAGCTCCCTCTCTACGAGACTGTGTAACCGCTGATGGTGCCGCTGTTAAGTATCTGCTATACGTCTCCCCCGAGCTGGCTTTTCATCAGCAGAGGAGGAGTTTTTGCGCAGAGTCTCTTCCGAGCAGAAAACACTTTGGGATTCTCTGGGAGGCAAAGAGTAAAACTCATTATAAAGTTCGAGGCATTGACTCGAGTGCTGAAGCACTTATTAATAACCTGATTCAGATCTAAAGAATCTCTCCAACAAAGGAGGCTCTTCTGCCAGTGAAGCACAATTTGAGCCTCATAGCTTGTATACACAGGGAAAATTACCAGCATAATTACGCCAGGATAATTATACTAGCTTAGCTATGCCAGTGAAATTCTCCCTCTATGGACACTGCCGTCCCAATATGAAAATACTTACTTTCTATGGAGCTCATCTCAACATAATTTACATCAGGACATTTATCTTGAGATAAGAAGAGCTTGGGAAGTTCAGCCGTCAGGCTGTACTGGGACAGCTATCCCAGTGCATTTAGCCATTTCCATACAGGCAGCTTTCAGTTGTTCACAGGAGTGTGAGATTGTGTCTTCTTGATGAAAGCTCTGGGTTTAAGTGTTTTCACATTGCTTCATCTACTGAAGTCAGAATAAATAATTATAACAGAGAATCAGCTCAGTAATAGGATCTGATAAGCATATATCTCTGCTCAGCAAATTGCTGTGCTTGCCTCATTAGGATTAATCACCCTGTAGACAAAGAAGCCAAGTCACAGCTTCTAAGGATGCAGCACCAGATGGAAGTTCCTATTCAAAAAATGTCTCAGGAGATGTCTTGGCATTTGTTATTGAAGAATGCTATGGGTAAAATCTTAAGAACCACCCCTAAAAAGAGACAGACAGATGCTGGTGGAGCTTTTGGGGGGGGTCTCATGAAGAAATTCTAGAAGCTCGTATTTTTTAGCTGAGCCTTTGCATTTCAAAAGTATGCGCTATACAGACCCAGAGCCGGATGAAATTCCCTTTACCTGGATCTTTGTGAGGAAAGCATTCAGAGACTTAACATTAAAGTTCTGTTGGCTCAGCTCTGCCCTGTGGTTGGTCACAGATACTCACAGCTCTTTAAAATCAATCAGGTTAAGAATTTTATTAGGAACTGAGAATCACCTCTGCAAGGTGTGAAAGAAACAAGCGGGAAGGACATGGTACCACGGGGTTTTCCCCTACTGCTTTTACAGAAACCACTCCAATACAAGACTGAAGGTTTCAGAACATCCACCATCCCCTGATTTCTGAACTACCCTAACTGGAACAATTTTGGGCAGGGACTTGGGAGAAATGTCAACTCTGTGGGTACACCTCTGCAGGCACCATCTGAGCCTAATCTCAAGTTCTGGCTGCTCTGGTTAGTACACACACAGGTATGGACCTAAGCCAAGGTCTAGCACGCAGTAGAAAAAGAGCCAAGAGGAAGGGCCTGGTGGGACTGAGCAGAGTGGGCAGCAGTACACCAAGAGACACCTTCTCCTCAGCTCTTCTCAAGTGCTGCAGTGAGGGCTCTGAGCCTGGGCAAAACAGCAGGGAAAGGAGCAGCACCTGGGATCGAGCCTACTGAAATCCACTCTTAGATTAATCCTTTGTGTAAGACACAGCCTGTGAGAAATAGAAGAATGAAAACCGAGGCACTGCATGTTCTACCAGAAACCACCTCTGACTTTAGTGAAGTAGTGTGCTTGGTCTTAAAACAATGTTTGATGGACCCTGATCAAAGCCTGACTAACTAGCATGGAAACACTCTATTGCTCTATCATTATTATTATTATTACTACTATTATTATTACTCTGTATTTATTTGTCTGAACTTAAGAAAATGGTATCACACTTTCTTCAGCATTAGCAAAGCAATGTTTGATCCACAGAACTGACCATCTGCTGCCCAGAAGATGCCCGCAGAGGGCAGCCCAACTCTCAGGAGATGCTGAATTCCTCACCAGATGAGACACCCCTACTCCCTTGTGTAATTCCTGATCCCAGACTCCTGTGTTCAGGATTGCTCTGCCACTAGATGTCTCTGTGTACTACAGGGCAAAGCAGAGAAGATGAACTTCGGGCTAAATCCAAAGCAAAAGCTGGAGACCAAGCAGGATGGAAGCTTCGCTATTTGTGCGCCAGATCTCTGCCTGGGTGATGTAGCAATGGACCGATTCTCACTTGCTGACAGATGTGCAGTGAGCACACCTCAAGGAATGTGCTCCTAGCATGCCCTGGCTTGAATTGCTTAGCTGGAACTTGGGAATATCTTCAGGAAAAATGGGAATAAAAATCCTTTCCTCTTAAATCTCTGGACAGGCTGGTCTGCACTCAAGTTTCTCCAAAAGAAGCTTTTCAAAACTAACCAGCTTCATCATCCCAGAAGCCTGTTCCCGAGTGGAATGAAATTCTATAGCAAAGACTCTTAACAACTTTTCCCAATGAATGAGTCATAAAAGGACAAGCGTTCCCTTAGATCTTTTCCCCATGTTAGTTCTGCCATGTGTACTCACATACACTGTCATTTTCTAACAATATTCCTGTGTTCAGGACTTGTATTGAGCTCATCAGCACTTTGGGGCACGCAAGGTCAAGAAACACAGAAATAGGTTGTGCAAATCTGACAAGGTCTGCAACAAATGCCAGCCTGTGACCTGACTGCAGAGGCAGAAATCAATAGATGGGGAACGTGTTTGAATGGCTACAGGAATCTTTTCTCTTTTGCCTGCCAAACAACCTCTTCTGCTTGAGAGAACAGGGCTTGTTGCACCACACAAGTGCTGGGAACCCTGCACACAAACACACAGGCGCAGGGGAAAAAAGCAAAACTGCTGGGTTTTTTCCCCTGAAAGACAAACATTGTGCTATGTACAGGGCACCACAAGTAGCTGACATCAGAGCTGGAGTGACAAGCTGTGCTAATGCAGAGACTGAACAGATACAGAACCCAGTCACAACTGTGAATTCAGCTTGAAAATGCTCTTTCAAAGGACTTAATTTCTAGAAGATGAGCTGGACACTCATAGAAGGAAAGCCACATAAATCACACTTCTGACAAGGCTACCCATGAGGTCCCTACCTCATTCCTGCTTTCCTTGCAGATCCCAGCTAGCTTGCAAGCAAACAAGGCAGCACGATGGGCCCAATCTGCAAACAGTGATGCACTTATTTGCAAACACAAGTTCTCTGGTGGAATTAGGACCACCACACTATTTCATAGAAAGCTTTAGGAGTGTCAGTGAGGGGATTAAAATGTCAAACAAAAAGCTGGTACATTAAAGGAGATTTCCAATAGTATATCTTATTACTCATCACTGACTCAGCTTGATAATGTAAAAGTCAATGAGAGAAGCTGCCAGCATTCCTTTGTGTTATAATCATTAAAGAGCAACCGCCAGCGTTCCCACACTTTCAACTTTTGCAAAATTGTTGCTCTTTGCCCTTTACTGCCTCTGTGTTTGCATAATCAAGTGGTGTACAGCTTGTCAACAATCCTTTATGCCTTACCTTCTTCCCGCCAGGGTTTTGTTTATGTGTCATCAGAGCAAATCCACTTCTGAGGATTAGAACCTCCTTTTCCATCATACACAAAAGGGATCGATAATTGCCATATTAACTCTCAAGCATGAGCTCTGGTGGAATAAAAAGGGCTTGTACAATCAAATCCAATTTTAGGAGAAAGAATTCAGCTAATTGCCTCGCACCATGGACCGGAGGGGTTCCTTTCTGGTTATGCTCAGTGTCAAGGAAACCAACCAGTATCTTGACAGGCAGGAAGAAGACAGCAGTGCTTAACCTCTGGCCAGGGTCACTGCAAGGCCAACACCAGTTTCCTCGCCTCCATTAACACACATGTTGCAGTGCCCATGGGCTCAAGTCACAGGGTGCAGAAATGCGCCACTTGGAAGGAACGTGCCAGATAATTTGGGCCATGTCTGTCTTCAGGGGAATTTAGGTGCCTAGGGCCATGTTCAGTCATCTCCTCTGCACCCAAGTCCTTGTACTCCTTTCCCACTGGCATCTGTCAACAACTCTCTGCTCTGTGTCTTCTTCTGTCCACTGAATCATTCCTCTTTACTGCTCTCCTAGTAGGTGCAGGGGTTGCAATGAATTTAGGCAATCTGGAAGAACAACCTCTAGCTCAAGGTGATGACCCAGACCCGTATTCAGGACTGAGTGATACTGGAAGTAGTGGGAAATCTATTCAGCTTCTTGTGCTCAGAGTTCCTGAGGTGCCTCCACCTTTTCTTCTACAAGGGCTCAGGAGCGGCCAGGTTTGCTCTAATAGGTGTCTAAATGGTGGCAGCTCAGAGGCAGACAATGAGGCTCGGACATGCTACCTCAGAGAGGCCAAATTTATTAGATGTGCTCATCAAAACAACACTCACTCTTCTGACTCCTGCATACATCAGGACATTTGCAGACCAGACTCCAGTACCTGCCCAGGCATATACCTTTGCCTACTGTTTCCCAGAAGTCAGCCAGATGTCCACTCAGTGTCTTTCAGAAATGAATCACACCTATAATTGTTCAGTAAATCCAACTCTGTTGGCAACGAAGGGCAACATGCTCCTCCGCTGAGCAGCTGCGTTGCCCACTGCCTGTGTGGGGATTCCTAGGAGCCCAGCTTAGGTGGAGTGTATCACCCTGATGTACCAGGTACCTGCTAACTTTATCACCCTTGTATTTGATGTCTATGGCAAAGGAGTTTAATCATTGGTTTTATCATCTCCTATTCAAATTGTAGCAGTTTGTTCAAGCACTGGAAATTCCGCATCCGGTCTTGGTAAGTAAATATATGGAAGCTGGGATGGTTTCCTTGAACCTCGGACTCTGAATTAGCTTTCAGGGAAAACTTCCCTTGACAGATCAAGTATAGCTACTGCTCAGCTGTACTACCTGCTTCAGCAGCAAGCAGACGTTTTCTGGTCTTGATTTCTAAATACTATTCCACCTCCTCTCTAAATTTCCTTTTTTGATGTTACATAGGATATTTGCATAAAACTGAGGAACTAAGCCAAATACTTCTCTTACCACTTCAAAGGCACTGACCTGCACGAAGCCGGACTGCTGTAAATGAGGGAAGAATCTGACGCAATAGGTTAGTTCAGTATAATTATATATCCACTGTCCAACAGCACCAGAAGCAAAGTAGCTGCAGTTGTGTCTGGCCAAGCCCAAGGTAAGCTTGGACTCAGCACCATACCAACACCATCAGGCATCTTCTGGATCACAGCTGATTCATGCCCTGGTGGCTAGAAGCACAGCCAGAACTTGCTTTCATCTGTCTACAGCAGACTCCGTAGACATTTCCTAAAGATGGGGTTTAGACAAGATTTTAATACAAAAGAACTCACACAGGATGTTCCTTACTCTTTTGCATCTAAGCTGTGGGGAATCCTATGTACTGTTTGAGCTGTGCCGGTGCAGAAGGTTGTTCTCAGGCTGGGAGGTAAACTAAATGCAGGAAGTAGTTACAAATCTAAAGTGGCAGTTTGGTGCTGTGAAACAGGAGAACCCCTCAGTTCAGTAATCAGGAGAATGGGCTGGAGTGGTCGTGTTTGTCCTCAGTCCTTAATACGCTTCATATTGGTTGATGTCTCAAGGTTGTCACACAAGCAACATCTGGAGTTTTTCCAGCAGGAGAGGCTAGGTGGACTGTGTCTCGTTTTCTGAAATGCCCCGGTCATTGCACTGTACGCAACCTGTGGCACGTGGATGGAGTGTGAAGGGCTGAACACATCAGGTGCATTCCCCAGGAGAAAGTAAATTGAGTCTTAAATGTGAAACCCAACAGGGTTTCACATCGCTGTACCACGGTGGTGCACAGCTTTCCTCGGGCCGCATTACTCTGTGCCCCCAGCCGTCAGCCGTTCCTCCCAATCTGCAGGCACAGTTCAGACGGATCTTGATTAATCTGATTCGTACTATATTCATGCTCAATTCATCAGTGTATTATTTCGATATGCATAGTAATATTAATAATAGATCTGGACTTCGATTTAAAATAGATCTGAGTTTATGATACAGACTGCACGGTAGAAGAGCAAATGTGAATACAGTGACCAAATGAGTCAGCCTTGATAAAAATTAAAATCCAGATGTTGAAATCGCATGTTTATGGGTTAGGTTAGGGATAGGGGCGTTACTGAGTACATGCTGATACATCTGCATCTATTTTCACTTAAATTAAGACGACTTCTGTGGATGAGAGAATGGATCAGGCCTGCAAAGTTTGGTTCTACATGATGGTTTTTTAAGTTACAATAGGCATTGTTAAGTCCAGAATCTTCTCATGGGCTGTGAGGCTGACAAGCCAGGGCGGTGGTCACTACGGCTCCACTGCTCACCTGCATCTGAGCTCACTTGGTTCGAAGCTTTGGGTCAAAGATAGTTTTGGCCAATAGCTATTCACCACAGTTACGGATCAGGTGAGTGTCTGGCTCTTGACAACACTGTATACGTGTGTTTGGATGTGTTCAAAATTCTAAAAATAAACTGTGGTTAGGATACAACCATATTCCATGACAGTTAATAGATGTTAAACTAATGCGGCCCGCTGTTTTGATGTTAGTTTAATGGCTGTTTCCAATAAATAGATTAACTTCTTGATTAACTACAAATAAATTATTTTTCCATAGCTTCTTTGTATTCTACCAGGTTCCTCATATCTTGTTATTTCAGGACGTGGTCTTGATATGTCATAGCATGATATAATTTACAGTGACACCATCAAATGTGCTACAGCAAAATATGAAGCTGGGGAAAGGAGAGCTCACACTATGATGACACGTGGTTATTTCAGATAGCAAACTGCTGCAGGCAGGGTCTGATAGACCTCCACTACCGTGAGCATGCACACCCTGCTTCTTACCCACCGCTTCTCGGGGGAAGACATGCACTCTGGAGCACTGGGTGAAGTTTGGGGTTGGATCCCCTGCTTGCAGTGACCTTGTGCAACCCTTTTTTATTCACTCTGATAACTGAGGTAGTGACAGAATGAACAAGCCATCCTTTCAGAGGGCATCAGAGGCTTCACTCATTAATATCGACATTGCCTGTAAGGTTTTGGAACATAACAAGCTATTTAAGGACTGCGTGAACGACTGCATGGAACAACAATAGAATGTCAGAGAGCAGAACTGCTGCACAAGTAAGGATGAGCTAGAAGCAGAGGGTGACCTTGGCACAGGTTGTGCTCTCGCACACAGGATCTAAACACAGAGGCAACAGGGTCTATTCACAGTCCCACACAAGGCAAACAAAGCAGGTTCAGAGTCTAACCAGAAGTCAAGTCAGGAACAAAAGGAAGGCGGACTGCAAGGGGTGCCCAGTGTGCATCTCTGTACACCGGTGATACAGCTCTGGTAAGCACTGGCGGCCCAGACCGCAGCTTAAACAGACCTGTGGGCTCAGCGGGCACAGGCGCTGGCTGGATGCCCAGCTACCTGGGCCAGTTAAGGCCTTTTAGCGGAATTAGGGCCCTAACAGAAACCTCCTAGAGCATAAAAAATTACCCCGGTACCACAATGAGCCACATTCAGAAATTCTCTCTGCGAATTCCACCTTGAAAAATGGAAAGTTTTTGCTCTTGCTGTTCATAATGAGAAACTGTCGTCAAGTCTCAAAGTTACGTACCCTTGTCAAGCTGAATTTCTACTTGTTGTCAGCTGATGGCCGCTCTTCCTCCTGCCAAACATTGCTCTTTGCTGGAATGTCCCTTTTTGAACTTTCTGCTGTTCCCGCTCCTGGTTTGTTTTGTGATTCATTGGTTTTTTTTTTTTAATTGAGAACAATGGTAACTACTTTCTTATCACTACTCAGAATACCTTATCTGCTCTGCGGCATTTTCTCTCCTAGCGCCACATCACAGCAGGGACAGGTAATCAGCCTGGGATTGACTAGCTCACACTTCTCTTTCTGATTTCTGTCCTTTTCAATAGATGCTGCCAGGGTTTACAGTGGAAATCCTTGTGATTATTCGCTAAACATGTGACCTTGCACCTCATGTGGCTACACGCACATCCGTTTCTATTTAGCTCACTCATCAAAATTCCTCATTGCCTCCCACATTCTGATCCTCTGCCGTTTTGATGATGCCTCTCAGCTTTGTGTCAACAGCTGATTTAATTTGCACATTCTTCTCGTTTATGTGAAAGTCACTAATGAAAAACCAATGGTAAAGTGTCTCAAGAGCAATCCCCAATGTTTTGTGTCAGTACTCTCTTCTCATACAGTCAGTTGATAAATCCATAGAACAGTTTGGGTTGGAAGAGACTTGTAGAGGTCCATTAGACCCTCGTTCAAAGCAGCACCAATATTAAAGTCAGATCAGGTCGCACAACCCATTAAACTCCGTTTCAACATGTCCATGGTTTCATCTTTTCTAGTTTCTTGCGAATCCTGAAACTTTAAAAATTTATCTTTGTCATCTTTTCTATATTAAAAACAGTTCTCATTTGGCACTGTATTCAGATGTTTACTGAAGTCAACAATCATAGCTCTGTGCCACTTCATTTCTCTGGAAGTGAAATATTTTTGTTTACTTCCCTTTTTGCTACTGAATACCAAAAATGGGAGTTTGGCCTGTCCAGTGGTATGAAGTTTTCTTTCATATTCCTGTTTTCTCCAGAGGTGATGAGAATTCATAAAATGGAAAGGATTTGAGATCTCAGCCTATTATAACTCCTTCCCTCAATCAAATCATATGATGTACAATTTTAATTCATATTCCTACCTTAATTATTATTGTCTCCCCTTCCTACAAATGCTGTAATCATGCAATCTGTCCTTAAATGAAACTTCCTGTTGCCACACTGGAAACCAGGTTTTCCATTCTTGAGATTCTTTGTAAGTCAGCTGGAACCTACTAGGAACTTAACACCCACATACAACAGTCTTATCCAAATACACCATTTTTAAACTTCCCTGAGGTTTGACATTTTGGCAGAGTATCATGCACTAACGTTGGCAATACAGGGTCATTGAGGAGAAAACACCCGTGTTCAAAAAAGCAAAAAAGACTATTATCAAAAGCAAGATGACTTTTATGGAACAGAGTCAGTGGACAGCGAGGTTTCTAGTCTGGACTGTGCTTCCTGCTGCCCACTGAAGCATTTCCCAGTGCATCAGGCCAGTTCTTCCACTCGCGTGAACCACCACAGCTAGATTAAGTTTATGCCTCTCAGCAGCCAGCAAAAGATGGCACCAAATGTGGGCCCAGCTGTAATTGCTGTGCACAGCTACTAAGGGTTCAGACAGCTTGAAAGAACAGCAGCGAGACCAGAAGCCTTTCATCTCTAGGTCACTGATGCAACTAAATGTAGACCAGATCAGTGATGATCAAAGCCTTCTGAAAGTGCCCAGTACCAAACTGGTGGTGCAAGCTGAACTGCTTTGCTCGAACTTACAAGGGCAGAGTTGCCATGGAAGACCCTGGTCAGATTTAATCCTCCTTGGGGACATCAAGAGTGGATTTTTTTAAAGATAAAGTTCATAAACTACATACAAATTTGGAATAACAGCAGATATAACGGTATGAGAACATGGCTTTCTCCTTTTAGATGTATATCTCAAATTTTTAAGAAATGTGGGTTCAAACTTGACACCGAATGTGGATTTTACAGATCATTCACGAATCTCATGTTTTCCAGTATTATCCCTATTGATGCCAGTGTTCTGCCTTTGGGATTGTGATGCCAGCCAGATTTCCATTTTTCTAGCAGCTGCACAGTGGATCACAATCCCTTGGAGCCACCAGAGCCAGCAGAGGTTGCTGATGCCCAAATTCCACTGCAGTACAAATTTAGGAGCTGAGAGAAACTGGAATTTTGAGTTTGTCATAGGGCTGGGGCAGAGCAGAAAGATCTCCCAGCACAGCAGTAGGAAGTAAGCTCGTCCCTACTTGCTAAATTGTCTGTGTGCTTAATGCCAAAACCAGAGGCAGGCAAAGCTCTGTGACAGCAGGTAATGCAAAAAACTGCCTCAACTCTGATAAAAACAAACACAAATTGGATGCACTCACAGACACGGGGGCAATGGACTGTGTGGTCAGACAGTGTTTTTGCCTAAATAGCAAACACACTTGAAAGACGATTAATTTGCTCTTTTCCTCAGGTACAGCTAGAGACACCAGTGCACAAGCAGGCACAAAATGGGATCTACGCATCCAGGTCAGGAGTGGAAGATAATTCGAACACTGGGGCTTGGGGTAAGCCAAAAGATGCAACACAAACTATGTCATACGTTTCTTTGATGGATATTTTGCTCTAAATTGAGGCATACTGCCAACTAATAAGGTGAATACAATATAGTTCAGTTAGGAAAGAAGTAGGTTAAACCAGCTGTTCATTTACTTTCTCTGCATCAGGAGCAGGAACTGAGCAAGTTCCTTGAACTCGGCGTTCTCCTTTCTTTCAGATTTATATACATCCTTCACAATCTCCTGCTAGTTTCTTTTTTTTTCCCCTGCATACTGCAGGCAATAACTATGAAACTCTTTAATTTAACAATATGTTCTTTGTCCTGCAACTGTTCCTGTTTTGCAACCGCATAGATTATATGTATGGGCCTGTAGGAATAGTCTAACAGTTAATAAGGGTAGGGTTTGGCATGCTTTCACTATGTACAAATTCTACAATCAAGTCCGGACAGGAAGGCAATGCAGTTCCCAGTCCTGACTAAAATATGCAAAATATTATAACTGGGAATGATACCTATTTCCCAGAGAGCCGTAATACCAGTTTTGTCTTATCAATGCATCATTGGAAGGTATTTTGTTTATAGTTTATGCCTTTTATTTTCCCAGGCACATTAGGTTTTCAAAAGCGCCTCATGTGAAAGGTACAGAGGTGCTATTTCAAACTGCATGACACCCTCAATACAGCATGAATGAAAGAACTGGAGCAAGACCCGTACCAAATGACCTCTAATAATAACCTGTGTCAGCCTCTGAGGTTAAATATCCCTCGGCATGATTCCTTGGATCTTCTGCTTCTGCCATATGCCCCTCCACTCGGTGGAGTGTACATCCTCCAAGAAGGCAGAAATGCTCTGTGCAAAGGGCACCTCAGCCAGGATGAGAAGAGCAAGGGTTTAGTCTGCAAAGCAACTGTACAACCTCAGTTACTGATCCTGCCGACGAGATGGGAACCAGAGCAAAATCCAGCCTGTTCCTCTAGAGGTATGTCAAGAGCAGCAGAAATACAGGAGAGGAACACAGTAAACAAAAACCGCTTTATTTGTGTCTAATAAAGTAAACACTCGGCAGTGTGAACATGTATGGAGCCCAGATCTGGAAGGTAAGGAAGTAATAACTTTGCATAACCCCTTTTTAGACAAGAAAGGTATTTAAAACCCTTCATGTGGGCTTGGGCCTTGAACCTGAAGAGTAAGTGAAGCAGAATCTGAAGACTGAATTCAAATATGAATTTTCTCTTCTTTAAGAATTGCCTTTCAGAGGCAGAACCTCAAGAGAGTTGGAATTCTTGCTTTAACCTCAGAAGACTTTAAAAGAAAAAAAGGTTACTTACTTAAACCACTGGAATGCACAGCAACAAGTTGTCTCATGAGAATCATGGTCAGCTCAAAACCAGAAGGTAAGAAAACCCAGTCAAATATTTTTGACCTCTGCACAGCAGAGATTTCAGTTTTAATGTAATGTGAGAAATGTATGGTTTGGCTATGCTTTCACTCATCTTTTAAATGGGAAACCAGTTCCAAGTTCTGCAAGGCCAGAGCCCCTCACATCCGTTGTCAAGGTCTCTCCAATCTGCTAACCAGGGCGAGACATTGTCCTTCAAAGGGAGAAAGTGCCCTCCTGTGATACAGTGGCCTCTAACCC
The DNA here is from genome assembly GCF_000710305.1 of Buceros rhinoceros silvestris. Classification (NCBI taxonomy): domain Eukaryota; kingdom Metazoa; phylum Chordata; class Aves; order Bucerotiformes; family Bucerotidae; genus Buceros; species Buceros rhinoceros. The sequence goes on along the minus strand of NW_010391100.1, from coordinate 140,316 downwards.
TGGCAGAGCTCGGAGGAACACCCTCGCTGATTTTCTCCATCAGCATTCGGTTATCTTTACCTTCTCTGAAGCTCATTAAATTTCCTGGCTGGTTTTCCATGTATACAGGATCATCCACCCTGAAAATCACAAGCACCGAAGATCACAGAGTAATTCACTCTTTATTCTGCTTTCAAAACAGCCCTCTAAAACAAACACCTTAAGGGGAGGCAGTGAGAAAAGAGGAGCAGTCTAGAGAAAACAGAGAACAGCTAACACAAGGGTTAAAATAGGTGGGAGCAAGAGAGAGAGAGACCTCCCCACGCAGCTCATGAGCCATCAGAAATGATGGTGCAATGCTGGTCTGCCCTGCAGCCAAGGAGAAGGAGCAAAGCTCTCTTCTTTATAGCAGTGATCGAGAGCCAAGGTCTCCCACTTCCCTTTTGCTTTAGGGACAAGTCCTGCTCACCACAGAAGTCTTCTCCAGGAGCTTACCAAGTCAGCGCAGCCTTGGCAGTTTGGCTGTAGAAGGGAGGAAAAGGACAAACCAGGGTATGCTGTATGGTGTATTCGACAGGTTCTCTGCCCTCAGAAATGGAAAAGGGAGGACAGGAGTAACCAGCTCACCTCTCTCCCTGTGTGCTGGGTGTGTGTGTCTGGTAGGGGACTTGCACAGACGCCATGTAGCTCCTCAATCGTCGACACCTGTGGGGAGAACAGGTCTCCACCCCTGTGCTAAACCCTTTCCCCTTTGGGCTTGGCAAAGGACCTGTACTTCTCTCCTAACGAGTCTCTCAGAACTCAGAAAAGCACAGTCTATGTGTGGTGCCATATCTCCTAACTTTCCTAGACCTGCTGCGTAATTAAACCTGCCTCACTCCCATGCCCCAGGTTGTCTAGGGTCATTAAGCCAGAGCTAGCTGCTGTTCTTGCCAAAAATGCACGCATCCATCTTCTTCCTGCTCTTTCTTTAGATTCCTTCACGCCAGGGGACACAGACAGTAGCACAAAGTTACACCTCCTGGCTAATCCGGTGTTTTAATCAGAATGGACTACTGTTCTGGCTCAGTGGTTTCAAAGAGTTAGCTCTCCTGTTAGCTGACCTTGTTTTCCTCTGGACAGATCTGTTACACAGACGGGCACGTTTGCCCAAAGCACCACGAGAGGCAGATAGATATTTGTACTCTTCTTTCGAATTCCCAGCCTTCACTGGAGATGAGTTGTCCCTGCAGAACTGCTGCTTGCGTAGCAATACACACAATCAGGGTAACGCGCAACCATCCCTGGCGCCTTTAAAAGCAACATCTCAAGGGTATCTGTATACATTTACTTCGGTCACTCGAAGGTCCCAGGCGGAGGAGGTCTGCAGGCACTGCCCTCGGTGATTTCTGTCTAGAAGGCAAATCGGAAGGACCCAACCAAATTACAAATATAACAGTAGACTCTGTCTGCTTCTACCATTTGGCTCTCTTCCAAGTGCTTAGACTTAATGTTCTCAGCAGTTAGGAAGATTGTTATCTGCAAAGTGCCACGGACATTTAGGGTTCTATATTAATGCGTATTACTAATTAATAACTACGATACTTAGTGCCAGTATTTTAAACATTTACATGGGCAGCCTTATGAATGACGGCACACGTTGCCTTTTTTAAGCTCGTAATACAATCACAAGCACCACCACGGCGCTCCTCGGGTACGTCACAGTCTGGGGGATAGCTTTCCCGCTCCCAACACCTCTTCCCACTCTGCAGCCCTTCAGCCTCCAGGCTTTGAGTCATTGCTGCTCCTGTTGCTCTAAAGCTGAGCCCATATCGCAGGCCACAGGAGAAAGGGTGTCAGGTGTGCTTAGCTCCAGGACCTGACTCAGCGCCAGCACCCACAGTTCCTCCCTGAAGCAAGTCATGATCAGTGGTGTATGTACTGATCAGAAACCCACTAAAGCAAACTATTGTTTATTTAGTAATAGGAAGAAAGTGTTTAGAGACAGAAGGGTTTCGGAACAACAAGTAGGCTACGCATATCTATCTTGCTTAAAAACTTTTCTGTCCCCCCAGGGTACTGTAAAGTAGACCTCACATCTCTGGAAACTTCATCCAACCAACGCTCCTCACAGCAGTCAGTCTGTAAGGGAGCGTTTACTCTGGGCCATACCCTTACTCTCATTCTTAGCACTCGGAGTAAAGCAGGTGTATCGGTCATACCCAGCCACCCACTGTATGAATGTGTTAATGCATTAATGGCATTTGATCCTGTCCCGTGCAGTCAGCGGTGAAATGCTGAATTCATGTGCATGTGTTATTGACTGGCTACAGATTTGCAGCCTGAATAATATTGCACCCAGCTACAGAGCACAAACTCATCTGCTAGATTTCAGACTATTTATTTTCCTGCCACTCACATTCACTTGAGCTGTGCTGTGCAACTTTGTTCCCCCCACCGCCTCTGTATCTTCATCTGTTTCACAAACTGGCTGTCAACAAATCAATCATCCATCAGATTCTCACACCAGGAAAAGTTCTACATAAGAGATTCTACATGAAGCAGGACAATGAGGAAGACCATGCTAAGAGATCTTCCTTGCGTAATGAGGCTCAAAATGACACATCTGAGCTAAGTGAACCCCCTTTGCCTAGAGGCATACAAGGCAGGACCCTCCTGAGTACTGACTCCCCGTTTTCCCGGGCTGCTCCTCCTGCTCACACCACAGCTTTCCTTGCACCGCGCAGAAAGCCCAGCCCCTCACTGAGCAGTGCTGGTGCACAAATAGCCATCTCTCACGCACCAGCCCACCAGGGAGGCCCTCGTGGGAAAGCAGGTGGTTTAGCAAAGCCTCAGAGAAGACTTTCAACGGCAATCAGGAAATTCGGCCATGGGATCGATAAAAGGTGGAGCAGGAAGAGGGAAACTTGGAAAGAAGTTCAGAGACATGTAATGAAGAGGAAAAAAGACTGCTGAGAGGAGCGGAGCTCCTGCCCAGGGCTGGGCTGCAACATTTTGGCATAGCCTTCTCCCGATGACTGTACCAACCCCGCAGCGCTTCCCTGCAGCACAGGGAGACTAGGCAAACCCTTTCCTTCCTTTCCCACCAAGCTCTGCAACTCCTCTACTACAACATCTCCTCCTTGACACTACTCCTCTTGTTTTCCCCTCACTCCCAAGGCCCCGAATTCTCAGCATCTTAGTTATGATTTCATGCCCTTTGGATCAGGCCCTCGACAGGCGCTACCTGTTCAAGTGGAGGAGAAATGGGAGGGGAAGTAAGAGATGCAAAATGAATCATGATGTAGTTGCAGGATTTTGATTGTGTAAATAAGAGGAGTGTTTAGTCAACAGAGTGTGTAAAGTTATGATACCATGGCAAATTGAAGAGAATGGATGTATCTTTGTCTAATCCCAGTGTAACCTAGATTTATCCTGGAACAAAATGTCTCCCTAGCATTGTCAGCTCAAGGTAATGTTTGTAAAGTCATGAAGTTCATGCAGACTTCATGATGGAGTTGCATAAGATAACTTCCATGGAGTCAGCTTTTTCTGAAGTGTAATGCATACATGTCAGATTAATTTAAACTAGATGAAAGGAAGATTTTTAAGAGCTCCAGCTTCCTTTAATGGTAAATGTTAACACTTAGCAGACTGATCATTAGTAAGATATAATTACATGTAATAACGGGGTTACATAAATACTGCAAATAAAATGCTGGGGAAAGCCAGGGCAATGGCAAGCAGGAGCCACAGCGACATAAGGCTGATGTCGACAAGCAGATATTGGTAAGCACAGTGCGGTGCATAAAAAAGATCCCGGGGCAGACAGACACCCATTTTTAGGTAAGCATGAAACTTGCCTAATTTTAACAGGTTCCCGACAGACGTTACTGCTTTTTTTTCCTCTACCTAAATATGTGGGGGTTTCCGTATAACAGAATATGTGGGAAGACAGTGGAAACAGTAGGCAAGATTTTGACAGTAACTCTTCACAAGAAGGGCCATGAGAAAACAAAAAGCCATTTCTTCAAGCAGAAATCAAATAAAATCAGAAACTCGAATGGTCAGAAAAGGTATTAAGTTCCAGACATACCTTGCAACACACGTCAGATCGCGAGGGCACGGGGTAACCACCAGGCAGAGTGGTTGAAGGAGTGGTTTTGCCAGGATCTCTTAGGGTGTGTTGAGATGGCATCATGTGATTCCAACCCGTTTCTCAGATGCCTGAGCATATTTATCCTGGCCACTCTATGCTAATCACCTCCTTTACTATAGGCCCTCAGCCCAAACTATAGATACGGCAACTTCAGCCTACACCTCTCCTGAGAGCAGGCAAGAGTCTTTTACCATAACATTGACATGCGTGATGCCTAACTCAGCAAAATGTTCTAGAGACTAGTCAGCAAATATTCTGGAGACTGCATTCGGAAAAGAAAAAATCCCTTTGTGTTACTATTCAAAACTCGGCCCATGCTTTGGAACGGCAAATAAAACAAGGGAAACAAAGTCAGAAAGCAAGCAAGCAGGAAAGAAGACAAAAAGAAAAAAGGAAATAAAAAATGATAGAAAGAAAAGGAAAAAAATTCCTTCAGGTGGAGAAAAAGAAGAGTTCTAGCCCCTTTCTGGCTCCAGCATTAATAACCTCACAGTCCATATATAGAGATGTTTCAGAAGTTTATTGCTATTTCTGTGAGCCAACGGCCTCCAGTTGTGACTGTGCTGCTCTGAAAAAAGGGCGTGAAACGCCCGTTTGGAGGCTCCCGAAAGCGTCCGGCTTTCAGGCTCATTATCGCAGTAACTCAGGGCTGCATCCTTTTCAGTTCCCAGGATCTGGTGCAGCTGAGCCACCCACCTCAGAGATACTGCACCTCCACACTAAATCCTGGACAATTTGCACCCAGAGATACCCCTCACAAAATGAGGTGTGGAGCAGCACCAGGGTGAATGAGAGGAGCAAGAATAAACTGAGTGGGAGAAGGGGGTCCGAGGCAGGACAACTACCCAGCGTCGGATGGGAAAGCAAACTGTCAAGCACAGAGCCAGCTCTGGGTAAACTTATTTTACTACTTACGTACCTCTTACGTATGCTGCTTCTGACCTGAAGGAAGGCTTTTGGTTTGATGGTTTTTATTTATCATGTGGAAATATCATTTATTCAATTTCTCCTGTGGGCAATGTTGTACTAAATTCTCTCAGACCGATGGTTTGGGGAGATTAGGGGCGTCTCTAGATGCAGGTAAAGCTCTACACAGCCTTTCTACCCCTTCTTTACCGGGACAGTCATGTCAGTAGTAGCAGACTGGCTGGCTATAACCTACCACCTGATTTCTCCCAAGTAAGTGTGTTAGTCCTACTACCTAGTATGCGTGGTTTTGTTAGCTTACTCTCACCCAGAATTTCTCTCTTGCCTAGAGCCTTTATCTGTGAACTTCCACTCCTCTACCTCCAATCAAAATGTCATCTCGATGAATGTTTGCACTCCCTATACAGAGAAAATTATGACTTGGTTTCTGGTAAAACATTTCAGTATGCAAACAGTGTCCCCAAAGCATAAATATGTGTTCTTTCTTTCCAACTCTGTCTACTGGAATATCCACCTAGAAAAATACCTGTTATCACACAAATAAACCCATTTCTCTTTGTCGATAATAGAAAATGTTCCCGTCTCACATGCCTGTACACCAGGAGAGGATTTCAGCTTTCATTTCTACCCTTTAGATTCTTTTATTTCCTCTCCTAGTTCTGGGGTAGAAAACAGCCGTATGGTAAACTCCCTGACACCTGTACCCTGTGGACTCTTCTCCACCCCCTGAAACATGCCTTTAGGCATGTCCTGAAGGATTTTAATCCTACCTTCTTACAACAAAACGCCTTCTTTAGGTAACTAAGAGCTTGGCATACTTCTAACCTGGCTTTGACACTACTGTTAGAATAAAGTGTTGCAATTTACAGGTTACTGTTTTTGCTAAACTTGGAATGAAAATATATCCTGCAATAAAGATAAACACTTACTTTTCACCACCACGCCTCGTGTTTTAATGCCAGTCTTTTCAGCAACATCACAGCTCAGGTACTAGTGTGTACTGTAAAGTTAATAGCCCTGGTGTCTTCTGCTATAGTGCAGTCCATGAGAAACGTCTGGGGCTGGTCTCGTCTGAGATGATGAAGTTCACATGCTTTCCTGCCCCTTTACAGATATTTTGCCTTCTCTCTCAGGTCCGGGCTCTCAAACCACCATCTGGTCACTGTAAAAGTCATTGTGGCCTCAGGCTTTATTTGGCTGTCAAATTCAAAACAGCCTTGTTGGATTAATTCTGAGTCTCTTATTAGTCTCTTACTAGTCTCTGCCAATATTTTATTTTGAATCCAGTGTGGCTCAGTCTCTCACAAAGAGATCCACCAAAGTTTTCCCCCAAACAACTCTTCACCGTTGAATCAAATTCACCATGTGTTCTACAATCAAACATCCCTTTGTCAGATGAATACTAAAACCTCTTTTTCACTGAGTTCCAGTTTTGGTTTATGAGTTCTATACACTTCAGATTTTTGTAGTGCAATTTCATGCCTACCAACCAGCCTCCGCTCTAACTGAAAACAGTTCAATGTAACAAGGATATCCAGGCTTGACCTCTGAGGAAAGAAGCCTTGATTCTGATTGTCTCCTTTTCCTTCGAGCTTTTGCTTGCAGATAGAAAGTTAAGTATCGTCTAAACCTCTGTAGTTATCTTCCGTATCTCCAGAGAGTTTCTATTTCAGTGACAAGTTACTCAGTTTTGCCGTTAGGATTATTTCTCCTAGAATGCTTGTCCTCCTTGCAGTATTTGGCATCCAGCCATCTTTGCCTCTTCCTCTGACCCAGTTCAGATTGCTTCCTCATTAGAGGTGACGTATCTCTACAGAGCCTCTTCCCCGACTCCATGTGCACGGGACCACCAAGCCCTTTAAAGATACAATTCCGCACCCAGTAACAATCACTCAACCCTGATGTCTGTGATTATGTAGTTTTGTCATTAATGTTCCCTCATCCCACAGTAGTTCATGTCAGGAGAGAATCTAGAGAACAAGGGTTAGCATCTGTAATATCATATTGTTTGATTATTGCCGTTGGGGCTGAACTGGTTTTTTTAACACCCGAGTTGTGACAGGGTAAAAGAAGCAGCCTTTGGGTGGCAGCCGTAGGAAGTAATTATGAAGCTGGCTGTCAGAGAGATAAAAATAGTCTTACACAACTTTTGTAAACGCAGACAGAAGTTGATTTAAGTGACCAAACAGATTAAATATCATAATCTTGTACAGGCCACGAGCAGGAGCATTGCTGATTTATCAGAGGGAAGAGCCCTTAGGAGTCAGCTGATCCAAGACTGCTTTGGGCAATGCCTTTGGAGCCCAAGTTACCTGATGTGCCATTCAGGTATGGTGGTATTTTTCTGTGGTTTTTTACCTTGCCAAACTTGAGCCCTGACAGAGAACAGCACGTGGAAGAACCCTCCCAAAGCCAGCTCCAAGGGGCAGGCTGATTTCAGTCCATCGGCCTATCCCCAACCCTCGGTGATGTTCATGTAACTCACTCCTTTCCTTCTAGTCTCTGTTTGATGTTTTCCAAGGTGCTCATAACGCTTGGATCCTTTTTGGAACCACAAGGTGTTTACTGTACCAACCACGGGAATATATTTCGTTATGAATTTCCCTGTCCATTTATAGAAAATACGTACACTGTCTGTTCTTGTAGCACTAACAGGCTTCCTTAATAAATTAAAAAATAAATGTAGAAAAACAAAGCATTATCCTTCAACGACTTAATAAGGTTTTGCATCATCATCACCAGTATTATTATTATTATTAAAGTATCCCAGCAACAGAATAATAAAATTACACTGATGTGAGCAATTCACACACCTTTGATTGAGGATGTGTCAGCACTTTCCCGCATGAATCCTTCTTTTTGGTGGAATGAGAAGGAGTGGGAAAGAGATAAAAATCACCTGCCGTAATTCCTTGTGGGCTGCTCCCTGGCAGATGATGTCTTAACACAGAAGCCGCTTCTTTATTAATCCAGCTTCACGGAATAAATTAGCCTGAAACATTTATGATCCTGATTTTTAGGACTGTGTTTGCATTTAATTTGCAAGCCCCAGTGACAGCCCGATGCATCAGTTACTTTGCCCCTTTCTTGTCTTTTGCGTGTTTACTGATGTCACGGTAAAGCTGTGGAAAGCAGCACGCCTCTGAAGAGGCATGACCTCTAAACAGGTGTGACCAGGGTTCACACACAGCCTCCTTCACAGCCAAATCCCAGACAGAACAAACCCTTCAGAGCAGAGGCTGCCAGCTTAAGCCACTGGTGCTCTAATGCAAGTATAACAAAAACTTTATAGGTAGAAATTAAAGTCTGGGGTGGGACCTGAGTTACACCATCCATCTTCAGGTGCCTGATTTATCTCCTCTGATGTCTAAGAAGTAGGTAGGTGGCCCTACTTGAATAGCTCAGACATCTAGACTTCCTAATACAAGCAAGAATGAGATCAGACACTTCCTGAGGGCAATTCAGGGTTTCTAAGTGCTAAGCCAGGAGTTTTCTTGAGCTCTTGGGCAGCAAAGACATGCTTAGTGGATGAGAGAAGGGCTGTGGATGTTGTCTACCTTTCAGAAGGCTTTCGACACTGTTTCCCACAGTGTTGGGTTGGATGAGTGTACTCTTTGCTGGATAAAAAACTGGCTGGATGGTCGGAACCAAAAGTGGTGGGGACTGGAGCTAAAACCAGTTGGTGACTGGTCACCAGTGGTGTTCCCCAGGGCTTAGTACTGGGGCCTGTTCTCTTTAACATCTTTATCAATGATCTGGACCAGGGGATCAAGTGCCCCCTCAGGAAGTTTGTAGATGACATCAAGTTAATCAGAAGCGTCGATCTGCTTGCAGGTAGGGCAGCTCTGCAGAGGGATTTGGACAGGTTGCATCAAGGGGTGACCTTATCACTCTCTACAACTACCTGATAGGAGGTCGTCGTGAGTTGGGGTTAAGTCTGTTCTCCCAAGTAACAAGCAATATGACAAGAGGAAACAGCCTCAGATTGCACCAGGGGAAGTGTAGGGTGGATATTAGGGAAAATGTCTTTCCAGAAAGGGTTGTGAAGCATTGGAAAACCTGCTCAGGGAAGCGGTCGAGTCACCATCCCTGGAGGTATTTAAAAGTATAGATGTGTTGCTTAGGGACATGGTTTAGTGGTGACCTGGCAATGCAGGGTTAACAGTTGGACTTGATGATCCTAAAGGTCTCTTCCTACTAGGACGATTCTGTGATCCTGTAAAATGGTCCCAGTGAGGAGATGAGGAGGCAGAAAAAAGCTTCATCCTTCCGTGATCTTAACCCAGGACACACAATGAAAGTTCTTGAGCACCAATGGCTCTTCTGAGAGCAGTGCCCTTGAAAACTAAACCAAAACTAAGACAGCCTGAAGAGAGGGCTCCACCCACTTTTTACACAGCAGCCAAATGGTCAAACTACATTCCCGGGAATGGAGGGTCCCAGGCCCTCCTCAGCCTGAGGGGTTTCAAGCTTCTGTCTCCCTTCTCTCCAAGGCATGGTTTAACCACCAGTCTTCAAAGCAAGCCACATACTGACTTCTTTGCACATCGCCTGTCCACATTGGCCTAGTTACCACATCCAAAGTGATGACATGAAGAGGTAAGTGAGAAAGCATGTGACCCTGCAGCCACATGGGTGAAGTGTGCTACTGGGGGAAGAAAAACCCGATTTAGGGTCATTGCATTCTGGCTCAGCTATATATTTTCTAGTAGATAGTCTATCAATAAAGCAATCTGGGCTGTGAGTCAGAACTAGTCTTGTTGATTGACAAACCCAGTTTACTACTCCAGGAGAAAGACACATTGCCCGGCAAGTAAGGGTACCGGTGGCTTGTCAGCATTTCGTGCTTACGTTAACTCCTCGTAGCAACAGACAAAAAGCCCATGTCTATGCCAGTAAATTAAACAGTCCCATGGGACATTGCAGGACACCAGAAGTCCATCATCTCTAGCGTTTAATTACGGAATAGCTCGTGGCACATGTCTGTCCTGTGACAAGAAACACGTTCCTAAGCAATTCCCCCGGAGTTTTCACAGCCCACAGCCCGCTGCCCACTCCCAAAGGCAGCCTGGTCGCAGCCTCTCCCTCTTTAAGAGAGCAAAGAGTTTAATGACAGGGGATCCACGCCCAAGAAGGGCTGTGAGCACGGATTTAGTGCCAGAGGGGTTTCCAATAGGAGTTTCAGTCTGCAAGGTGGTGTACGAACGGTTAAGAGGTGGTCTCTGAAGTGGAAGATACTGTGCTGGACAGTCCAGTTCAGCTGTTTTCTGGTACTTCTTAACTTACAGATGGCTCTTCAAAATAAATTCCACGTGGTGAATTTCAGTAACTCTTGTGCCTGCAAAACAGTCCTGTGGTGGTGAGAGATGATGAAAAAGAGACTAACGCAGGGTGTCAGTTCAAAAGGAAAAAGGTGACAATTCCAGAGACTGCCTCAGAAGAACACAACTCCAGAGGCTGCCCCACAGGCAATGCCGCCAGCGAGGCTGGACAGCTTAAAACCACAGTCTGAATTACTCCTCTGTGCTAGGCAGTGAGAGTATTACACATGCAACAGAGCTTGTGGGCAACGCAGAGGAACCCTGGAAGTATTTTAAGCAGTGGTTTTCACAGATTGTGGCTGTGACAGATACAGAGTTAATGAACAACAAAAGGAAGAGACCTTGTTAACTCCTTCATAGATGCTTATCCAAGACCTTCTTGGCGGAGAGAAGTGTTTTCCCTAAGCCTCTACGTAGATTTGAGATGAACAAAGTTCTTAGAGGCAACAACAATAAAACCCACTCATTTTAAACTTTCCTATAGGAGGGAAAACATTGACACGTATTCAAAGTCCAGGAGTGGAGTCTCAGTAGATAACAGCAGCCGGTAATTTCAAAGTCAGTGGGGTACCTCCACTCCCGCTTTGGCAGGTAAATACACACCCTCATTTTCAAGAGGGCTCACGCTGATCTGCACTGCCAAACTCTGGTTTATAGAGCAGCTGACTTGGTCCACCATGACTTCCTAGAGGACTCGAGATCTCAAGGAATCCCAGAGCTCAGAGTGTCTGGGCAGAAACACTCTGCTTTACAAGGGATGAAGCACTCTACAGCTCCTCTTGAAGGGAGCTGTGGAGGCATTGGACATGAATAATTGAATGTACAAGTAGAAGCAGGGAGGAGAAGAGGGAGCACGGGGCTTTGGAGCTGGCAAGGGAGGCTTCATGGGCTGTGAAAGATTGCAAAACTCCTAAGAGTGACTGTTGGATTACCTGACCCGGACATCAGAGATGTCTTAAACACGGTGTCTCCTATGAAGCCTGCTACATGTTATATTTCCACAGTGAGCATAGTACGGAACTGTGGTGTTCCTCCAAACAGCACCTAACATAAAGCACAAAGCACACAACAGTACAGGTATTTTTCCCATTGGCTTGTAATTTTAGTCCTAGTCACAGGTCAACCCCTCACTTTCAACATCCATTAATATTTTTCACAATAGTATTTTCATCTGAAAAGCAACAGTTTCCAGCAACAGACATTGGTCTGCTCTATTTAATCAGCAGCCAGCATGGAAAGGGTTCATGGGTTCGAAGGCGCCTTTCCGAATGCGGCAGGGCAAGGGCAGGATGCCTCCCTGAACGAGAAAGATGAATGTCCTGAAGCATGTGCTACATTCACTTCCCATGCCGGGAAGATGCAATCTTCACTCGAAGGGGAAAAGGATTTTGTTTCCTTTGTCAGTGTTCCAAGCGACATAGTACCATCTACCTGAGCGCAGACGGTAAGTGCGACTGATCCGTGTCCGGGTGAGGAACGTTCTGCAACAGGATTTGACAGCACATCGGGAGCACAGGCGTTTCGTTAAGAGCTGGGTGGGTACCAACAACGCGTGCGGTACCTGAGGGCCAGGGTTCGTGTCTGGCCGTTTGGCCTTCCAGAAAACCGTGTTACAGAACAGTTAGTTGCACCCAGAACTGTGCAGACTGGGGACTTTTTAATTCAAAAGCTGAACTTAAATGATTTGCACAGTTGTCTCATATTAGCCCCAAACATATTTGCCTTTGTAATTGCTTAATGAAATCAAATAACTAAGTATCACTGGGAGGAGGGGTGTTGTACAACTAAGATGTCTTGTTCCACCTGAAACAAAACGTTTTACTTCATTTTACTAGTATTTTGCTTACATCTTATTTCATGTTCTCAGTTTTCTTTTTTTTTCAATTTTCTAATTTTGATTTCTTTTAAACTGAAAAATTCAAAGGTTTCAATTTTCTCTAAATCTCTTTGTTTTCTTATTCAGCCAAAATTAACAGACAGATTTAATTTAATTTGAAAGTAGTTTCTGTAACTCTACAGCAAATCAAGTTTTTTTCGAGACAGGTCCAGAAGCCATCCTATGCAGACCTGTCCATGGGACTGAGGGCTCCGGAGACAGCACAACCTCACAGGGTGTGAGATAACTGGGGACTGGGAGGGGCTTGGAGCGGCTGGTAGCTCCCCACCGCTGCTGAGACCATGACGAAACAATCGCCAGGTATCATCGTGGCGTGCTGCAGCCCTCCCTACAGCGAGGGCGGCTGGCCAGACTCCTTCCCGTAGTGGTGTTTGGGCAAATTCTCCTTTCTGAGGAAAGAGCGTGATGATACTCGTTTCTTCCCTCTCCTGGCAGTCACTGTTATAAATGCCGACATTTTGCAACGAGTTCTGAATTATCTTCTAAAATTATACATGGCATCTCTCATCTGTCAGTGTGACATATGTTTACCACAGGAACCTGAAGAACACTCTGAACTTCTACAGGGGGGAAAAACAGCTTATTCCACTTTCAATGTCAAATCTGAAGCAGTGCAGGTTCCACTGGGATGCAGCTCCCCAGGTTCCACTGGGACTTGATCACCTGGGGAAACCCAAGGAGGACCCAAATCTCCCAAGGCTTTCTTTCACAGTCCATCACTCAGCCCACCCACTGCCCAAGACTCCTGGGGGAGTGAGGACATAAGCTCAGACCTTCCTGTGCTTCTTCCTCCTGCCACTCTTCCCAAAACTCGGGGAAATATTGCTAAAAATTTCAAATACGTATCAATGCTCAGCTACAACATTTTCACCCTAGTTGTCACAAGCCCAAAGCAAGCTACAAAGGGGATTTCAGAAGTCTCCGCGTAGAAACAGCATCCTTTGAAATAAAAACATAAAACCCCCTAGGTAGTAATTTTGGTATTTTACAGCCATTTCAGTCATCTGTTCTGCATTAATTTTTTATGTCATCTAGCTGGAAGTAGATAGTCCTGACAGACAGTGATGCTTCCCGAGACAAACTGGTCCCTCGAGTATTTTGTGTGTTGGTCTATGATTCTGTCTGACTTCTGGTGCATTGAAAAGACATAAATGAACGAGGAAAAAAGCTGTTTTGGCATTAGCTTTTAACCTGTTTCCTTGACACAATAAATTTTTTTCAAGGGCAGGGACAGGCCCCTTTTTTCCGTGTTTACGCAGCACCTGCTTCAGTGGTGCTACAGACATGAGATGGCTCCACTCACTGATGGCTTCACTTACTATTTGAGCTTGTTAAAGTCATCATCTTACAGTGAATTTAACATACCTTGTTGCAGGCTACACTGCTCTATTATCATTTACTACTCCATCCGCGCAATAGTAGTATATCACCTCATTTAAATAGGGCTTTCTCAATCAAAGGGTGCAACATTTTAACGCAAAAAATAGGGGATTAACCACATGAGGGAGGAAACAAAGTTTAAGGCACCAAAAGATCATTATGGGTAATTTTAGGACTGCCAGGAGTGAAGAACATCATAATATTAGCAGGTGGAGACATTCATGCTTTCATGTCAGGCAGTCATTCATGAAGAAATAAAGAATATTTACCTAAATATAGTAAATAATCTGAGTAGGTTCCTATTCCTGCAAAATGACAAACACCTCCAGCTTCTCACACTCTCAAGCTGCATGGGCTTCAGCTCCTCACCAGAACTAGACACATTACATTCAAAATCAAGAGTAAAATGGAAGAAAATAATGCAAAAAAATTCTTGAGTTCATGCTTTGACAAAACTTGTAGATTTTAGATTTTAAGGATACGGGAGTCTACCTGCAATCACCAATCAGATCCTATGTGTACCGCAGGTCTTCTCTGGACTGATTCCTGATTGGGGTCCGGTTGTGGAAGCAGAGCTGCTTACAGTTGTTTTAAATCTGCTTTACTATTCTTTGCAAATCACTTAGAAGTTTCCGGGAGTCTTCCCCTAGGTAGAAGAAGCTCAGACCTCCTGCTAGATCAGCTTTGCTGCAATGTTTTTGAAGCAGCCCCTGTACCTGCTGCAGCCCTCCAAACACCGGCTGAAAACCAGCAAGCTGGATCGTATCTCCTGTTTTAATTAAAAGCTTCTTAACGATGGCCGATCCACAATACTCTTTGGAAGTTGTTCTCATGTTGAACTACCGCCACTGTTAAAAATGTGTCTATTATTTTCAGTCCAAATTGGGCTAGGGTTCAAATCCCACCAAACATTTGCACGCTGGATTGAGAAGTTCCCTTTTCAAATAACTGCTCACCATGTCTGTCACCACAGTATGACCCAATCGTACCGTAACCTTCCATGTGTAAACACACCAAGTGTGCAAGACGTAAAATGGGCTCAATATCCACTGATCACCCATTGCTAAAAAAAAACCCTGAACAGCAGTCCATCAATACCTCCCCCGAGTCCTGTGCTCCACTGCTCGGACCCTTGCCAAGAATGTGTTCACATACCTGCTCCCATATGAGCGATAACTCCTGTGATGGGAGTGTTTGAAATGTCCTGACAGGAAAGCTTGAAACGCGGCCAAAGGAAGCTTTCACTTCCAAAAGGCTGGGATTTGCAAGCTCCTGTGGTGGGTTTAGTCACACATGGTGAGTCGTTCAGGCTTGTCACCCATCAGATAATGAAAGCAAAGGAGGAGTTCCAATCAGTGCTGGGGCCAACCCCTGACGTTCGGTGTAGCTGAATTCCCTCCAGATTTATGATGGGATCGGAGGCCGGGGTAGTTCCACAGCAAGGGTGTGGATTGGAAGCCCATTTCTAAGCTGGACCTCATTTTTTGAAGCTACCAGGAAATGCAAATAGGCATGAAGCAAAGAAAGGTGGTTGGTGTTACGGTCAACATTTGCATAACCCGGTTACGCATGTCTTTGTGTATGGGTGTATCGCAAGCACCTCTTGTGGTCTGTAATTACGCCTTGGAATTTCCAAAGAGTCTGACCTGGCAGAAAACGCAATCCCAGGAAATCTGCAGCAGTTTGCTGAGACGATCCCGGCATACACTGGGGCTGCATGGCTAAGACCTGGGTCGGTCAGAGAAATCAGAAATCAGCTTTTTCCCCTGATTAAACATGTGTGCCAGTAACCTCTTAGCACAAGTACGAATTTTAAATTTGGTTTCCTCGGATGTGCCCATATTGTGCCACACTGACACTGGTTTTCAAAAACCGTCTCTGTCAGTAAAAATCAGCGTCTAAAATATTCCTGGAAAGTAAACATAAAGTAGCACAACCCTTAAACAAAAGGGAATTGATTAAAAAACCTGGGCCTGGCAATGCCCACTTTTACATAAAATGCTGAGATGCTCTCACAAATAATTGAAAATTTTGTTTGGTTTTCTCAGCTTTTCAATGTGAAAAGAAAAGCTGCTTTATTTCTGTCGATGTTGTTTCTTTAAAGTATGCTAACAGCCACTCAGTGAAGTTGTAGTAAAGTGTTCTGCCACAGAGGTGGCTCCTCTGTCAATGCCTGTCACCACTGACTTCAGTTCTGCCTCAGCACAAGTCCTTGGGTCGTACAAGAATTTAAAAATGCACAGAATTAGTCATTTCCTGCGGATATTGATCAAGGACCTCAGTTAGGATGGGGAAGGCAATACTACACTTGAATTGGCGGGGTTTGATTTATCGCTTCACCTTAGAGCTTTGATGCAGAATTGCTGGCTGTCCCGTTCTGCACCCTGAGTTCCCTCCACACTGCCGGCTTTCCCTCACGCTTTCCAGACAACCAGGTTTTACCTCCATCAGGACATTCTGTGATTTCTCAAGCCTTCTTCAGTTTTTTATTTGAGTTCATTGGGGTTTTTTTCTTGACCTTTTATGTATGATTTTTCATCCCAGATACGAGTGAATTTGCTGTAACACAGTAGATAGACATTCTATGGATTCCTCTAGTCTAAAAATCAGTGGCTGTTTTGAAGGACAGTTTTTACCCTGGAGATGACAAGACATGCAGGTATCTCTAGGGTAGGTAAACCAAGCAAGGCGCTCGTTCTGCTTTTGAAGGTACAGCAATGTTGCAACAAATGTTTGTCAGTGTGGGAATGTGGAGAGAGAGGAGACACACACACACACGCACACAAACCCCATCCCACGATGAGTGACGTGCACGATGGAGGCAGGACAGCTCAGCTCTCGGAAGGATGGGGTGTTAGGCGGGGGACTGGAGACCAGTGATTTGATCCAGGGCAGCAGCTGTCTTCATTATCTGTGGGTTCCTCCTTACTGCAACCGGCTCCGAGGCAGCCGCGGCTTCTGCGTGCCAAAACGATTGATGAGAGAAGACGGCATCTCCCTTTCCCTCGTACAAATGGGTTTATGCAATTTGCAGCGTGCCATCAGCTAATGAGGAGAGAATAACCCCTTTGAACCACCCCATGAAAAGATTGTGGCTGACTTCATGATATCTGCGTTCTGAGGAGAAACAAGCCAAATGTAATCACTACCGGTGCGCTGCCCTTGTCTTGGAACCATCACATTTCTGTTTGCCAGAAATTTTCTCTTTTTCTTCTTTTCCAGGACAGACAGACTACAAAACATTTTTTCAATGCTCTACACATTACAGACAGACAGATTTTTCCAGACTGTCCTCACAAGCACTACCAACCCCTTTGAACCACCCCATGAAAAGATTGTGGCTGACTTCATGATATCTGCGTTCTGAGGAGAAACAAGCCAAATGTAATCACTACCGGTGCGCTGCCCTTGTCTTGGAACCATCACATTTCTGTTTGCCAGAAATTTTCTCTTTTTCTTCTTTTCCAGGACAGACAGACTACAAAACATTTTTTCAATGCTCTACACATTACAGACAGACAGATTTTTCCAGACTGTCCTCACAAGCACTACCAAGACTCCCTTTTTTGCCGTTCAATTCTGTCACCTGTATCAGGATTCTTCGCTTTTTGTTCTGTCCCAGCTTTTCAGTGTTGTCAAACTTCTTGATGAGTCTGCAAAAATCTTCCCGTCTGAGGATGCTTAGGCTACTTTTATGTTTAAACTCAATTAGCACAGAACAGTGATCGTGGAAATAAGCATCCTTTTGTTTAATGAGTCGATGTTAGGCCTTAATATATTTAGATGCTCTGTTCATCAAGATAATGAAAGGGGAATGTATCTTCAGAGACTACCTTGGCTTCTTTAGGGATAGGGGGCTCTGAAAGATCGACCACCGAGCGACTTTCATTACAGAATGAACAGCACCTTTTCAGACTTGGCCTTGGCGAAGTTGGAGGAATTTCTATATTTTCAATTATCATCTTTGTTATAGGTCTAAGACATCTAGCACTGACTGCCAGTTCCTTCCCATGACAGCCACACAAGAAAAGTTAAACATACCAGAAAACACATGGAAAGACATACACAAACACACAGGAAAAAAAAAAGAGTAGCAGTTGTTTACACTGCTAATGTAGCCTCTTACTTCATGATATGATAAGGTGACGTGCTGCTTCACCACTGTGTTTCTCTCGTTGTGGAGTTAATTGCTTTTACTGTGGGTCTTGTGTACCAACAATGCCTTTAGCTGATTACCATGTGAACCAAATGGCGTCTGTTGTCGTTATTGCAAATCTGACTTTTTTTATACTAGACGCCTTTTCTGCAGGCTCAGTTAAGCTTCAGCATGAGGAGGAATTCCCAGAGTGGAGCACACACCACCCGATGAAAACACACCGAAATCTTTGGCTTGTCTGGTACACTCGGCACACAGCCAGAAGCAGAAGGAGCCATTTGCAAAGAAGGTAATCCACTGCCTGGAAAGGTTTGTTAGCACATTTCAAGTCGGCATGAAGCTCTGATTCACCTTCATTAGCTCGTGCCCAGAGGGGAACTCAGCATTGCTGAGCTGCAGTGGTGTTATCCATGTAGGGATATAAGTCTATATTGCACAAAGGTGTGACCTGTTAGACTAGAAACCACAGGCTATGACAGGCCAAACTCTCAGGTTATATCTCATTTTAATCAAAAGTTTGAGGGAAGTGCATGCAGACACATCCAGCTGAGCTTTCAACACTTTTATCTGCCTTCAGAATAAGATCCAGCTCAAGCTCTGTGAGATTTGGATAGACCTTTCCTCCAAAGACTCAAAAGCAAGACTTTTCCTGTACAGCTGACAGTGGGAGGTGCAGTATCACTTTCCTGGAAAGGCTCCAGCCAAAATTTGCAGACTCAAAAGATGAAAGATCACAGATAGGCTCATAGATGCAAATATGAACCTCTCAAAAATGTGATGCTGCTCCTAATAAGTTCAAACTCACCTCTAGTTCAGATGAAAGCTTCACCTTAGGGTGTTTTTCGAAATTAAGTTCCAGCGACAGTTATTCAATGTCATAAGAGTTTTGCATTTACCTTTTATATTAAAAAATGAGCAAATATCCTTTTTGCATATACCTTTTATGTAGGAAAGGATCCTCAAGATTACATTGCTAATCAGTGCAGCACGGGTTCAAGGCCCAGCTGCCAGTCTCCATACAAGCACAGAGGAGCTGTAGCCTTTCCAAAATAAATGTCAATGTAAACAGACAAGGCAAACAGAACTGTGGGAGTAGAGCATTTGCAAAGATGTGACCTGCAGGGCCATATTGGACAAGTCAGGAACAGAAGCAGTTAGGACTTGAGAACAAAATCTATTGAAGTTAAACAGTTTCAGCAAGGAGCTCAATAAAGTCAAGATTTCAGCCCAGATGGATCTAAAAGAGAGGGATTGTCCAGCGTTTACACCACTCTTTCACAGTGGAGTGTCATGGGTTTAGAACGTAGTTGTTCTTCATGCCCGAGTAGTCAAAAGCAAAACAGAAGATATGTCAGCATGTGACACTAAAAGAGACAGCAAGTTCGTTGGTGTATACCAGCGGGTGCAAGTCAGTATATTTCTCTTGATTTCTACTTCTCTACCCACAACTAGACCTTCTAAGAATCTCAGTCCGTAACACCAGCAACTCAGTGTTCAGTATTATCAGCTTAAAATAACTGCTTCAGCTCCAAAAGCATTTAAGAACCTTTTGTCTCACTGTTTATATTTGAAGTTTTAGGATTGACTTCAGCTATGTTTTCAAGCTCCCGGCTCCATTCATGAGAGTAGAAACCATTGAAAAACCTGAATCAGTATTTAGAAATGTGAGATTCTTACCTCCTGCAAAATTCCAGCATCCTGACCTCAAAGAAGTTGTTGAAGCGTCACAAAGTGGAGAAATGCCAGCTGCATTGGTGAGGCAGAGGAGCACAGCAAAGCAGTAACAGTAGCGGAGGCTCCTGCATTGAGTCGAAATAGTGCAGGAAGATCACAGGTTTGGTTTTGGCACAGAAGTTCTCACCATGAAGAATGATGTCCCAAGGATGAATCAGCTGTCCATGTGAGCACCTGAATCCTTCTGCCCAAATGCCTTCCCTGATCCTCTTTCTTTGTTGATATGCTTGAATAGGCTCAAGTTTTCCAAGAAAACTGGAAAACACTTCACATACAATACACAGGTTTTGGCTGATCTTGCATTCTCGAGGAAACAGGGCTTACGTGAACTTCCTGAATGCATTTTGTCCAGCTTCACCCAAATCTGATGGCAGGGGAGAGTCTTAATGGAAACAGCTTTTTACAAGAGGGCTGTCTCAAACATGTATTGAGCTTGTCTGTAGCCTGGAAAGCCACTTTTTCAGCCCACTAGCATCTGAGGGACACAGCATATGCTGCTCTTCTTCTTGAAGAAGAGCAGTCAACTATCCAGTCTCCAGTGAGGTGTGGACCATTCACAACATCTGTTGTCTCTTCCAGGTCAAACTAAAAGAAGTATCATGGCTCAATCAAAAGGGTGTGTTACTGGTCTGCTGCCCATGGAACTGTTTACTGAAATCGCTGTTTTGATACCTCCTGGGTGTTAGGCTTCATGCTTCATTTTAATGGTAGAGTATGTTCTTTCCCAACAATGCATCGTATTTCTGCTTTGTAACTTCTGCCTTTGAGCTACCAGCTTCAATGTGTCGCAGTCAGCAGAATGCTGAAATGTCCAGCTATGGGGGATGCAACTTTTCCCGTAACTCTTTGAGTTCATTTGCAGAATGGAAGAGGAAAATAGGCGTTTCCATGAGCCTTCTGAGACCTAAATACATAGACAATAGAAAAACATCATCACATGGTAACAGAAATGGTGTATTTGTGTATTCAGAGATCTCCGTATTCTTCGGTGCATCCATTTCATTCAGGATCAGGCGCCCCAGGCCATGTGGCTGCTGCGTAAAAAGCAACTCCACACCTTATGAAAGCATGTAACCCTGTATGACAAATGGGAAATTATTACACAATCGTTATATGCCCTTGCAACACCTGATTGCTGGTACCTATCTTTCCAAAACACATCTTCTGAGATTGCTATCAGGTGGCTCACACTCTAACAGTCTCTCAACTTGTGCTCTCCCTTTAAAACCTGCAATGGGATGACTTTCACTGGTCCTCCTCCACAGACTCTCTTTGAAGGATCTCAAAGCACCTGCAGAAGAGCCTAATGCCTGCAAGCTGTCCATGAACAGGATGCAAAGATGGCCACAGCTGAAGCTTCAGGGGTCTACCTCCATACCTTCTCTTTCCTCTCTAACACCAAAATAATACTTCTGTTTGAGCTTTCTTAGCTAGGTCTGTCCTTCAGGACAGAGAAATATCTTTTATCAACCTGCATTTCTGGTACCTAGTGCAATAGTGTCCTGGACTCCATCATACATCATTCTTATGGTGCTGCAGGTGAGGAACAGTAACCACCTCACCAGCATTTGGAGCTGCACCTATTTAAGGCAAAGGGGCTCATCATCACTAGCCAATTAAAATGGGCTGCTGCTAGTCAGAGGCAATGAGGTTGTTGAAGGAGAAGTGCTGACATGGAGAAAGTCAGTGACTAAACACCATTGGCCGTCTCTTCTGATATCAGAACCTGGACCCTGTCTGAGCCAGGTTAACTCCCACTGCCTCAGTGAGGCACTGGAGGGTATTTTCTGAAGGATTCAGCCATGGGACTTTCATTCATGACAACTCTTCCTCCTTGTGTGAGCGCTTCTCTTAACAATCTGAGGGATCTCTGCCAGACATGCAGAAGCAACTGGCACGATTTCCGCATGCACAATCTATTTCAAAGTACTTGGAAGTACTTCGAATTCTTACAAATTTCATGGGGGGTTTTTTGTTGTTTGGGGATTTTTTTTAATGAGCTGGGCTTAGTCTGATCTTCCAAAGGTCAAGGAAGAAGTGACTTTTGGGGCATTTGCCTTTATTACATCCTAGCCATTTTATTTGAGAGATCTTTTAAGAAACACGCAGCTCAGCTCAGAGGATACAGCTAGGGTCAGGGCCCCGTTGTGCTAGACACCATACACACAGAGTCAAATACAGTCCCTGTCCTTTACAAAGGGCAGTGGAGGATCAAAGAAAAAGATCATGAGAGGGAAAACGCTCAGCACAATAAAGAGTAGAGGCCTGATCGAAACCAAATCCAGGTTTTGAACAAGACAGAGCTGTCTCAGTTCTCCCCTCGTCCCACAATGGGACAGCTTTTCTCATACCCAAACCAACTTCATGCCACTTGTAGGCGGCAGAGCAGGGAACATCTGGGTTCCAGCAAAGTGCCAGCTGCCAGCACTGGGGACACTGTGTTTGCAGGAGGGCTTGTGGGCAGATCTCGTTCTTCTCGGATTGTTCTTTTGGTAAAGAACATTGCTTAGCCATTTCATCCGTGCTTCTCACTCTTGGTAGCTAACAACACATAACCCAGTTATTCCATACCTTGGGATCTGAGGCTGTATATACACTGTGTATTTAATGGAATAGGTGTTACATTTAACAGAGTCACATGTGACCCTTAAGTTCCTATTTGCTTGTTCCCTACATTATTCATCTGATGTTAAAAGAGCATGATGGTTGGGAGCAATAAAATCTCACCAAGGAGATCAAGTTAGCAGTAAATAAGAAGCCAAGGCAGGAGCTGAAGACAGTGATTAATTCTGGCAATGTAATGAAATGGCACTGAATTAAAGGAGCCTGTAAACACGTTCTGAGGTTTTTCCAGCCTCCCTGCCTTTCTAATTTGGCAGAACATTTGCTAAATGCTGAGGTATATCCTATCAGCGTTAGTGTCCCCTCAGCTGTTGCTATCAGAGGTTTTTTTTATTGTTACTCATCAGATATTGGCATCTAATGAATACTGTGAATGCCAATGGACAAATCCTCATTGAAATCAGGGAAGCTTTAATAAAGTCAGAAGAGATCTGCTGATTTGCATCAGCTGATAATCAGAGCCAATGAGTTCAAATGTGCTTCAGATCATCAAGGAACTGCAGCAGTCCCTTCCAAACAGGTGCCTGGTCCAGCTACATTCACATCACGATGTGGCACGATGATGTTTACCTCATGCACAGCAAGTGGCTTTATAGAACATAAATGATTTTTCCACATCCCCCCTTCAAGCGCTGGATTGTGTGATGGATAAAAAACATGTTAATCTTAAAAGAAATCACATTTCTCTTGTATAGGTTAAGAGTCCACTCTTACATGAAGTTAGGGTGAGTATGGACACCAAAATTAAATCCAGAACAGCATAATTAATCTTTCACTGCACCCCATGCTGTACCAGGCAGCACCATTTTATTTTTAACATTTTTAGACAAGCCAGAAATCCTATAAAAGATGCTACAAGAAGTGCTGGAATGTGAACTTCAGTACAACCCCTACCTTCGTGCCCTGTCTTCAAGCTGTCTCCCAGCTCTGCCAAGGAGCCTTTAAAACCCTCTGTCTCACTAGGCAGAGATTGACTTATTACTCCTGCAAATGGTACACACGGGTTAGCATATGTGAAAACATGCCCTTGCCACTATTAATTCATCTGCCCTCCACGTTCCACTCCTGCTTCATCCACTCGCTTTTCAAATTAAGAGTGCTTTGGGGGAAGAGAAAATATTATCTCTCAGGGGCAGATTGATGAGGGAAGGAGCCAAAGGATGCTGCAGACCCACGCCAGGCTGCCTGGGGGAGGGACGGTGTCTATTCTAGCCTTGTGGCTGAGATCTACTCCCACTCTCTCCATCTAACCGTTCTGTCTCAAATGGCTGTATGGCCTATCCTAACGACGGAGAGCTGGCATCAGAACGTTAACAATCATAATTACTTCCTTTTTTCTTTTTTTCTTTTTTTTTTTTTTTTGGAAGGGTATTTAGTAGCCAGAAATAATTACAGTGATGGTTCTGAAAAATTAGGCGGACCACAACTTTAACAATCATAATTTCTCCCTTTTTTTTTTTTTTTTTTTTTTTTTTTTTTTGGAAGGGTATTTAGTAGCCAGAAATAATTACAGTGATGGTTCTGAAAAATTAATAGTTCTAGCTACAGCCTACGCTGCCTCAGTGGATTTTTATGACACTTCCACAGCTAAGCCAAAGACTTGTGAGACTATCATGGCCCTTGACCAAGAAGATATACCTTGGACTTGTGTTTTCCTTTGTTACATACTGTTGAGAGCCGTCCATTACAACACCAAGGGAATACAAAGGCTGCAGCGGTGATGACAATGCTTTTTTGTAAAACAGAATTCATTTCATAGGTGTCACTGCTGGGAGGAAAACCCATTTAAAGTCTCTGAAAGGTCTCTCATTTATTTTTAGTAGCTGGGATTCTTAAAGATACATCATGGGCATTTGGGTCTGCTTCTCTTGTCAGTGAAGCTGACCATGACGCTGGGAGCCTCCAAAACAGTCGTCAGGAGGATGATGCCTTGCCATCCAGCCAAGGAAAATGCTCACAGAGACCGCTGAAACAGTCAGACCGGATCAGACCAGACACATCTTGTCAGCAATGACCAGCACCAAAGATGCTCCACAAATTCTGCCACACTCTGACAACATGTTCTCCTTCTATACCTTGGACTCCCTGCGAGTGTTTTGCTGCACCGGGGAAATCATTCAAAGTGTCTTTGGTAGAGCCAGCACGGCACAGGACTGCTCTGAAATGTTTGCCACATGATACAAAACTCCAGTAACGCTTCTTATCTCCTAATTCTATACAAGCTTGAAATACAGACATGATTTGCAAACAGGATAAAGTCCTCTCAGATTTTGAAAGCATTTCTACCTAGCACCATCAATTCTGTTTGTACTGCAATTTCCATGTGTTTGGATCTTTCTTCACTTGAGTGAGATTTGGAGATTTTGATTCAGCTTGGCACCATAAAAATGAGTATTTGAGTTAAATAAACCCCCCAAGGTGCAAATTCAGAATCAAGTTAACACAGCATAATAAGTTTCCA